>NC_088239.1:83847531-84038534 GCF_036934945.1 Oncorhynchus masou masou
TGCGTGCGTGTATGTAGGTGTGTGTGTGTATGCGCGTGCGTGCGTGCGTGCGTGTGTGCGTGCGTGTGTGTGTGTGTGTGTTTCAGTCACAACATTTCCCCTTTTGTGAGCCGTTTCCAGGTCTGTTTCAATATTTGATTAAATTAGAGTTTATGACTTTATTATTTTTGGAACAAAACAATGTGTGCATATCATTGTGTTTGGATGTTTGAACGAGCATATGACTTGGTGACGGAGGTATACATAATTTACGTGTATGTTTATGACTCCCTTAAAGCTATAGGACACAGGGGAATCACAACCTAGCCTATAGAAACAACTGAATGATCATGTACGGAATGTGATTGGTCTGATGATGCGTCCGTCAGGAGAAGGCATCCTCCTGTCCTCCAGTCTTGTGAATGTAAAAACACACCGTGGTGATTCTTGTGTCTCACACACCAGGAATACTCTGGTGCAGAGTGCTGTGACAAATACATTTCAAGTTCATCAATAAAAGTGTAATTTATTTACATGTACACGTGTCTAAGTCTAATAAGAGGTTTAATGTAAGTTTAATGATGTTATGGAAGTAGGAGGAGTCTGTTTGAGTCAGGCCCTCCCCAGCTTGAGTCAGGCCTTCCCCAGCAGAAGTCTGCTTGAGTCAGGCCCTCCCCAGCTTGAGTCAGGCCCTCCCCAGCTTGAGTCAGGCCCTCCCCAGCTTGAGTCAGGCCCTGCCCAGCTTGAGTCAGGCCTTCCCCAGCAGAAGTCTGCTTGAGTCAGGCCCTCCCCAGCTTGAGTCAGGCCCTCCCCAGCTTGAGTCAGGCCCTCCCCAGCTTGAGTCAGGCCTTCCCCAGTTTGAGTCAGGCCTTCCCCAGCTTGAGTCAGGCCCTCCCCAGCTTGAGTCAGGCCTTCCCCAGCTTGAGTCAGGCCCTCCCCAGCTTCCCCAGAGTCAGGCCCTGCCCAGGCCTCCTTCCCCAGAAGTTTGAGTCAGGCCTTCCCCAGCTTGAGTCAGGCCTCCCAGCAGAGGCCTCCCCAGCTTGAGTCAGGCCTTCCCCAGCAGAAGTCTGCTTGAGTCAGGCCCTCCCCAGCTTGAGTCAGGCCTTCCCCAGCTTGAGTCAGGCTTTCCCCAGCTTGAGTCAGGCCCTCCCCAGCTTGAGTCAGGCCCTCCCCAGCTTGAATCAGGCCCTCTCCAGCTTGAGTCAGGCCTTCCCCAGCTTGAGTCAGGCCCTCCCCAGCTTGAGTCAGGCCCTGCCCAGCTTGAGTCAGGCCCTTCCCCAGCAGGAGTCGATTCGGACTCAGTCTCATAACAAAAGCTACAAACCAGAACCTCGGTTTATACCCAGAGGCAGGAGAAACCACGGTGGGTATCTGTTGCTGTTTGATGGAAAACAGGATCCATCATTGCTTTTATTATACATTGTGTATATAAGTCACATAATCACAAATATTACATACCACAATATTCTACTTTTACACTGGATCAGAATTACATATTTAAGTTATTTGACAGTTATTATCCAGAGAAACTTCCAGTTAGGACAACCATCTCAAGACAGCTCGGACAACCATCTCAAGACAGCTCGGACAACCATCTCAAGACAGCTCGACAACCATCTCAAGACAGCTCAGACAACCATCTCAAGACAGCTCAGACAACCATCTCAAGACAGCTCAGACAACTATCTCAAGACAGCTCAGACAACCATCTCAAGACAGCTCAGACAACCATCTCAAGACAGCTCAGACAACCATCTCAAGACAGCTCAGACAACCATCTCAAGACAGCTCAGACAACCATCTCAAGACAGCTCAGACAACCACATTACAGTCAGACAGCTCAGACAACCACATTACAGTCAGACAGCTCAGACAACCACATTACAGTCAGACAACCACATTACAGTCAGACAGCTCAGACAACCACATTACAGTCAGACAGCTCAGACAACCACATTACAGTCAGACAGCTCAGACAACCACATTACAGTCAGACAGCTCAGACAACCACATTACAGTCAGACAACCACATCACAGTCAGACAGCTCAGACAACCACATTACAGTCAGACAACCACATTACAGTCAGACAGCTCAGACAACCACATCACAGTCAGACAACCACATTACAGTCAGACAGCTCAGACAACCACATTACAGTCAGACAGCTCAGACAACCACATTACAGTCAGACAGCTCAGACAACCACATTACAGTCAGACAACCACATCACAGTCAGACAGCTCAGACAACCACATTACAGTCAGACAACCACATTACAGTCAGACAGCTCAGACAACCACATCACAGTCAGACAACCACATTACAGTCAGACAGCTCAGACAACCACATTACAGACAGCTCAGACAGCTCAGACAACATTACACATCACAGTCAGACAGCTCAGACAACCACATTACAATCAGACAGCTCAGACAACCACATTACAGTCAGACAGCTCAGACAACCACATCACAGTCAGACAGCTCAGACAACCATCTCAAGACAGCTCAGACAACCACATTACAGTCAGACAGCTCAGACAACCACATTACAGTCAGACAGCTCAGACAACCACATTACAGTCAGATAGCTCAGACAACCACATCACAGTCAGACAACCACATCACAGTCAGACAACCACATTACAGTCAGACAGCTCAGACAACCACATTACAGTCAGACAACCACATCACAGTCAGACAGCTCAGACAACCACATTACAGTCAGACAGCTCAGACAACCACATTACAGTCAGACAGCTCAGACAACCACATTACAGTCAGACAGCTCAGACAACCACATTACAGTCAGACAGCTCAGACAACCACATCACAGTCAGACAACCACATCACAGTCAGACAGCTCAGACAACCACATTACAGTCATAGTCAACACAATAGCAGCTGTCAGAACAGTCAGTCTTAGTAAGACAAGTACCAGAGTGCCAACAAGAGCACTAAGCAAATTATGTCTGGCGTATTTTAAAGGTTATTTCACATTTATATAAGGGTTTGTCAGCACTCTGTTTATAATAAATGACATAAATTCACCCATCAGACATTCTGGAACAACAAAATAGAAATCTTCATCTTCAAATAATATTTTTTGCAGGAATCTCCTTGCGAATGATTTTGCCGAAGAGTGTACAGTGGGGCAAAAAATGATTTAGTCAGCCACCAATTGTGCAAGTTCTCCCACTTAAAAAGATGAGAGAGGCCTGTAATTGTCATAATAGGTACACTTCAACTATGACAGACAAAATGAGAAAGAAAAAATCCAGAAAATCACATTGTAGGATTTTTTATTAATTCATTTGCTAATTATGGTGGAAAAAAAGTATTTGGCCACCTACAAACAAGCAAGATTTCTGGCTCTCACAGACCTGTAACTTCTTCTTTAAGAGGCTCCTCTGTCCTCCACTTGTTACCTGTATTAATGGCACCTATTTGAACTTGTTATCAGTATAAAAGACACCTGTCCACAACCTCAAACAGTCACACTTCAAATTCCACTATGGCCAAAACCAAAGAGCTGTCAAAGGACACCAGAAACAAAATTGTAGACCTACACCAGGCTGGGAAGACTGAATCTGCAATAGGTAAGCAGCTTGGTTTGAAGAAATCAACTGTGGGAGCAATTATTAGGAAATGGAAGACATACAAGACCACTGATAATCTCCCTCGATCTGGGGCTCTATGCAAGATCTCACCCCGTGTGGTCACAAGAACGGTGAGCAAAAATCCCAGAACCACACGGGGGGACCTAGTGAATGACCTGCAGAGAGCTGGGACCAAAGTAACAAAGCCTACCATCAGTAACACACTACGCCGCCAGGGACTCAAATCCTGCAGTGCCAGACGTGTCCCCTTGCTTAAGCCAGTACATGTCCAGGCCCGTCTGAAGTTTGCTAGAGAGCATTTGGATGATCCAGAAGAAGATTGGGAGGATGTTGCACTATTGTAAAGTGGCTGTTCCACTGGATGTCATAAGGTGAATTCACCAATTTGTAAGTCGCTCTGGATAAGAGCGTCTGCCAAATGACTTAAATGTAAATGTAAATGTCATATGGTCAGATGAAACCAAAATATAACTTTTTGGTAAAAACTCAACTCGTGTTTGGAGGACAAAGAATGCTGAGTTGCATCCAAAGAACACCATACCTACTGTGAAGCATGGGGGTGGAAACATTATGATTTGGGGCTGTTTTTCTGCAAAGGGACCAGGACGACTGATCTGTCTAAAGGAAAGAATGAATGGGGCCATGTATCGTGAGATTTTGAGTGAAAACCTTCTTCCATCAGCAAGGGCATTGAAGATGAAATGTGGCTGGGTCTTTCAGCATGACAATGATCCCAAACACACCGCCCAGGCAACGAAAGAGTGGCTTCGTAAGAAGCATTTCAAGGTCCTGGAGTGGCCTAGCCAGTCTCCAGATCTCAACCCCATAGAAAATCTTTGGAGGGAGTTGAAAATCCGTGTTGCCCAGCAACAGCCCCAAAATATCACTGCTCTAGAGGAGATCTGCATGGAGGAATGGGCCAAAATACCAGCAACAGTGTGTGAAAACCTTGTGAAGACTTACAGAAAATGTTTGACCTCTGTCATTGCCAACAAAGGGTATATAACAAAGTATTGAGATAAACTTTTGTTATTGACCAAATACTTATTTTCCACCATCATTTGCAAATAAATTCATTAAAAAATCCTACAATGTGATTCATTTTGCCTGTCATAGTTGAAGTTTACCTATGATGAAAATTACAGGCCTCTCTCATCTTTTTAAGTGGGAGAACTTGCACAATTTGTGGCTGACTAAATACTTTTTTGCCCCACTGTATCTCCGCCGGGCTGGGCAACCTGAGCTTTTGCTATCTCATCCGCCATGACGCTATCTCGATGATCATTTGAACTGTTTTTGTTTCCACAAGTCATCCATTCACTAAAATAGTCAATATTGCTATTCTTTAGGTGTTAGTCTTCCTTACCTTTTTCCCTTACCTAACACATTCTGGAACTACACAATGTAGAGGATCGACCGTATGATGACTAACTTCCATCACCAATCGGGGAGGAAGTACCCTCCCTCTGTGTTATAGAAGAAAACACAGAGTGTGTGTGTGTGTGTGTGTGTGTGTGTGTGTGTGTGTGTGTGTGTGTGTGTGTGTGTGTGTGTGTGTGTGTGTGTGTGTGTGTGTGTGTGTGTGTGTGTGTGTGTGTGTGTGTGTGTGTGTGTGTGTGTGTGCGTGCACCTCAGTCACTGTCTTTGGTTGTCAATTGTTAACATCAAACTCACTGTTGTAAAATAAAAGATGATAACAAGGCTGGATGTGTTAGGACCACATTTAACTCACAGAATGGACACAGTTTGTTTCTATTAGATAACAGTCACTGTTGGAGCAGGTCAGACCCTGATGAAACAGTCACTGTTGGAGCAGGTCAGACCCTGATGATCCAGTCACTGTTGGAGCAGGTCAGACCCTGATGATCCAGTCACTGTTGGAGCAGGTCAGACCCTGATGAAACAGTCACTGTTGGAGCAGGTCAGAACCTGATGATCCAGTCACTGTTGGAGCAGGTCAGACCCTGATGATCCAGTCACTGTTGGAGCAGGTCAGACCCTGATGATCCAGTCACTGTTGGAGCAGGTCAGACCCTGATGATCCAGTCACTGCTGGAGCAGGTCAGACCCTGATGATCCAGTCACTGTTGGAGCAGGTCAGACCCTGCTGATCCAGTCACTGTTGGAGCAGGTCAGACCCTGATGAAACAGTCACTGTTGGAGCAGGTCAGACCCTGCTGATCCAGTCACTGTTGGAGCAGGTCAGACCCTGATGAAACAGTCACTGTTGGAGCAGGTCAGACCCTGAACCCATACTGAAGGATAATAAACCCATACTGAAGAACATTGAACCCATACTGAAGGACATTGAACCCATACTGAATCACATTGAACCCACACTGAAGGACATTGAACCCATACTGAATGACATTGAACCCACAATGAAGGACATTGAACCCATACTGAAGCGCATTGAACCCATACTGAAGGGCATTGAACCCACACTGAAGGACATTGAACCCATACTGAAGGACATTGAACCCATACTGAAGAGCATTGAACCCATATTGAAGGGCATTGAAGCCATACTGAAAAACATTGAACCCATACTGAATCACATTGAACCCATAATGAAGAACATTGAACCCATACTGAAGGACATTGAACCCATACTGAAGGGCATTGAACCCACACTGAAGGACATTGAACCCATACTGAAGGACATTGAACCCATACTGAAGGGCATTGAACCCATATTGAAGGGCATTGAAGCCATACTGAAAAACATTGAACCCATACTGAATCACATTGAACCCATAATGAAGAACATTGAACCCATACTGAAGGACATTGAACCCATACTGAAGAACATTGATCCCATACTGAAGGACATTGAACCCATACTGAAGGACATTGAACCCATACTGAAGGACATTGAACCCATAATGAAGGGCATTGAACCCATACTGAAGGACATTGAACCCATACTGAAGGGCATTGAACCCATACTGAAGAACATTGAACCCATACTGAATCACATTGAACCCATTTTGAAGGATATTAAACCCATACTGAAGCACATTCAAACCATACTGAAGAACATTGAACCCATACTGAAGAACATTGAACCCATACTGAAGGACATTGAACCCATACTGAAGAACATTGAACCCATACTGAAGGACATTGAACCCATTCCGAATAACATTGAACCCATACCGAAGGACATTGAACCCATACCGAAGGACATTGAACCCATACTGAAGGACATTGAACCCATACTGAAGGACATTAAACCCATACCGAAGAACATTGAACCCATACTGAAGGACATTGAACCCATACCGAAAACATTGAACCCATACTGAAGGACATTGAACCCATACTGAAGAACATTGAACCCATACTGAAGAACATTGAACCCATACCGAATGACATTGAACCCATACCGAATAACATTGAACCCATACCGAAGGACATTGAACCCATACTGAATTACATTGAACCCATACCGAAGAACATTGAACCCATACTGAAGGACATTGAACCCATATCGAAGAACATTGAACCCATACTGAAGGACATTGAACCCATATCGAAGAACATTGAACCCATACCAAAGAACATTGAAACCATACCGAAGAACATTGAACCCATACTGAAGGACATTGAACCCATACTGAAATTAGCACACATACTTATTTAATTTCAAGCCTGAAGATTTGCCATTATTTCTGGTTCTTTTTATTGTGAGTTCATATACCAATTCTAATAGGATCTGGTTTCAAAATTAACTTGATATCTATTGGCTATTTGTAGAACACATGATATTGTCTATAATTTATTCTATAATTGTCATCAATGAAAAGCCCAATAAGAGTAAATGATTACAATAATGACAATGATATCTTACTGAAAAATAATATGACTACAATAACAATCCCCATTTATATAGGTAGGTTTAATACATATAAATGGTATGTAGTTTAATAAACATAACTGTTGAGGTGGATGTACTATGTCTTCTATGGTCTATGTTTTGTATGTGTTATGTCTTTTATGTTCTATGTTCTGTGTCTTCTATGTTCTATGTTCTAATATATTCTGTCTTCTGTGTTTCATGTCCTGTGTCTTCTGGGTTCTATGTTCTATGCTCTATGTCTTCTATGTTCTATGTGTGTATCCTATGTTCTATATTCTATGTGTTCTAAGTTCTATGTATTCTATGTTATATGTGTTCTATGTATTATATGTGTTCTATGTATTGTATGTTCTATGTGTTCTATGTTCTATGTCTTATACGTTCTATGTATTGTGTATTCTATGTTCTATGTATTCTATGTTCTATACGTTCTATGTGTTCTATATATTCTATGTTCTATGTATTCTATGTTCTGTCTTCTATGTTCTATGTATTCTATGTTCTATGTATTCTATGTTTTATGTTCTATGTCTTCTATGTTCAATGTCTTCTATGCTCTATGTGTTAAATAAGAGGCCTGAGTGGTCGTCTTGTCCTGTCCTGTCCTGTTGTGTGGCTGTGCCAGGTCAGGAGGCAGCTTGGTGGTCTGTGTGATAGAGGGGGTTAAATATCAAAGGTCAGGAGTCACGAGGAGAGTGTTTATATTTGCCTGCTGAGACTAGGTACAACAACCCTGGGAGAAGTTAGGTACAACACTGTGAACCTACAGAGTGAGAGGCCCTTTGCACACAGTTATTTTAAAACTTAAAATGATAGAAAACATTGATGAATAGAGTAGTTGAATCGATAACAAAAGTATAGATGTTTCTATACAAGGGAAGCTAAAACTATGTACAGCGTTGGAGAAGAAACAACACGGAATTAAACAGAACTTCGGTATTATACTTGTATCGCAATGAGAACACGTCGACTGGGTGTTGAAAAGGCTAGCTAACACAATTATAAATATTTCTATGCAAGGCAACAAAAAAATGGAGTGAGAGAAGATTGTCAGAATTCACTATATTCAGAACAGACACATACATATACATCAGGTGATAACTAGCATTGGTAATAGTTTAGCCAAACTTCTGAACAAAGGCTTCTCCACTCAAAATTGTTTGACTCAAAATTCTAGCTTTAAGCTAATGTGGATAGATACACAGTTGTCTTTAAAGCTGTTGAATGGACAACATCTCTATTATGTAATAATAATAATACTACTAATAATAAAGACAATATTTGTTTTACTTCCCAAAGTGTTTCTTGATTTCTGAAATAAATAATAATTCATGCATTAATGTAAATCATTTTTTAATTCCTAGTCTTTATAAAGTATTACAATCATTTGTTATTTGCTAGTTTCTTTATATATTACATCCAATAATGTATTACTTTATTCTAGTAGAAATGTCGACTTGATCTAAATATTTACAATTAGAATAATAATTCACTTCGAATGTTTTGTTGCTATATAAAAAATAAAAATTCTTCTGTCGAAAAAGCGAGTCATCCCAACAGGATATAATATGCAAATGGGAGGGGTCAGATGGCTCGAGCTGAGGGCCTGACCTCTGATCTCTGATGACCGCTCATTCTTGTCTCCTAATGTCCCGTCCTTGTAAAGAGGCCCTAAGACAGAATGCCCTTCAAAAGCATCATGCTGAAAACAACCTGTCATTGAGGATGGAAATTCTAAATGTTGAGAAGAAGATTTTGTAAAGCCAGCATTGTAAAGCCAGCAAAGTACTTTACTCGTGACCTGTTGGCGGTAAACTAGTATAAACCAAGACGCATATATTTAGACGTTAACGTTATTAGTCAGACTTGTATGAAATAGAATAGTTGATCATTATTGAAGTTGACTACAAAGTATAACAAACAAGGTGCATTTTTAAAAACGTATACTTTTTTTCCTAACGTTATTCTACTGTCGCAACTACGTATAGGTTATAGTGTTCTATTCGTTTCATATTAGTTGTCATTATAACCTAATTGTATAGGCGTCATGCTGCACACGTTTAGGACAGTCACATACCTGAATGTGAAGGTTAAAATGTATAATGTATAATATTACATGCATAATAAGCTCCAAAGGGAAGAAGTGTACATATTTTGTTCTAATTGTTGCTGTCTTACTACACGTCAATCAATAATTCAATCAAATGTTGTGATTAAAAGACCGCGCGCGCCTGAGGACATTAAATAATAATGGCGTTGAGATAGAAGACTCCTTCTTTTCTCTCCTATAAATGACGACTCCTGTGTGTATCTGTGTGTGTCTGTGTCTATCTGTTGCGTTTCAAGTGCCGGGCTTTCCTGTATTAAATTATTCACAATCACCATACCAGGATGTTAATTAAAATCATCGTTAATATTACACGAAAGGGTCAACAGCAAAATACCACAATTATGGACATTTCTGAATCGTTAATGTTTTCAATATGACTGACTGTAAATGACCAATGAAAGTATTTCTGCAACTAACAACTAATTACTCCGCATCCTATATATCACCTTCCCTGCCTTAGCAGTCACATTCTACTTTTAAATATTAGAGTCAATTAATTTGTATATATTCTATGTTCTATGTGTGTATTGTCAATAAATAAATATATGCAACATGTAAAGTTATTAGTGAGATCTATTTATTACAGAAACAAGGGTGATGAGCTATAATTCATTAACTATACAATGTTCGAAAATTAAACGGTCAGAAAGATATCAGTGTAAGATAGTCTGAAACCCTGATAGCTAGCCTATAGTCCAAGCAACAATATATCTCCTCCTCGAGAACAGGGATGTGAATGGAGATGGCATGTGGCCACGCTCTGCGGTCAAAACATGAGTTGTGTTCATCTCTCCTTATTGACGAGTAAAACATCTTCTATTGTCCCCTTATTAAAACAGTTTTCACGCATAACATAGCACGAACAATGAGGCCGCATGTCAAAGTTTGGACAGAGAGAAAGAGAAGAAGAAGAAGAATGGGGCGGCATTTCCTTTCAGTACCTAGAAACTAATAAAGTGTCAGAAAGTTGTTGTCAATGTCTAACTATCTAAGATGGTAGATCTGTATGCCGAGGTGTAGGCTACAATATATATATATATATAAATATAAAAAGATGGGTGAAGGATGAGGCCCACGTGTATCCTGTTGAAAATAGAGGTTATTTGCGTTTTTTTATTTGCAATAATAAAGACAATTCAATAATTTCACTAACCGGCTGTCGGCCTAACATATGTTAGATCTTATTAGTAGCCTATGCATACACTAACATGTCTGGTTCATTAACGTAATGCAAATCGTTTGGCTTAATAATAATAATACCAATAAATGCATAATAACAGGCACCGTAATGATAATATTATTATAATGAATTACAATTATATTGGTAATAATAACATTAAGACATAAATAAAATATTTATCATCTATTGTAGGACTTCAAGTTGCATAAATCATAAAGTAGCATGAATGCATATTATTTCATGGTTCAAGCTGGGATTCGTTGGACACACACTTTAAGAGTAGCGTATTTGTGATTGAATGGAAATAACTATGGACTATTACAGTTCAACCAAGCCATTCTAATGATTCTCTCATTTTCTTTGGTATACAATTTTACCAACGACTTTAAATTGAAACAAATACATTTTGAGTATCAACTTGGTTTCTTCACACACATTTAGGATACAGCAAATGTTTCTGCATAGCCCACAGAGTGTGTGTCTCCCGGCCAGTCAGTCAGACAGCACCGTCTGTAGAAAGATTCCCGGCCTACCTATCGCCCTATCCTATTCTCTCTCCCGTCCTTAGTCTAGTGAAGCTTTCCTTTTTCTGAACCCTTTATTTAAGAGCTGCTCATTAAATGTTTAGTCCACGAATCCAATGACAACAATAATCATAAGCAACAACCCAGGCTGGTAACAAAGGAATGTGGGCCACTTACCTAACGCCTGAAACAGGGAACAAGGCATGTAGGACGCTGGGTAATGGACTCACATCGCGGCTAGCTATAGCAGCGTAGGGACAGATGAAAAGCACCAACTGATTGCCAGTAACGGTATAGATTAGCATGGGCTCTGCAGCACAATGATTCTAATCAATACTAGCCTACTGCACTTGCTGAGCAGATGGCAGGAGAGACCAGGACGAACATGAAAGAAGAAAATAAGAAAGAAAAAATATCGCAATCTCAACCCGGAATTATATATACTTTATCTTTGCGTTTTGGTTAAGAAAGTACCAGACTCAGAGGGACTTGCACATTATGTTTTATTAGCTATAGGCCACCGTGTCTTCCTGATTTTAGATGTTAAGGTTAATTTGTGAGGGGAATTGGATTTTAATTTGTGGCCGACGATATTTGCACCTATCTTGTTTTCAGACAGATTTGAGTGTGTCTCTGCATAGGCATCTAATATTAGACTACTTTATAGGCTAATCGTAATTCATTTGATTAATGTGTTTGGAAACTTGTGGCTTTACAGATTGCTAAAAATGTAATATTTCGCTTCTTAAATTGATATAAACTCAGACTACAAATTAGAAGAAAAAGTCTCGTTTTCACAGACAATGTTACAAGACATGTACAATTAGTTCAGTATTGTGATTTGTATATTAGCTATAAATTACTGTACAGAGTAGTCAGCATACAACCCATGTTTTTGTCTCCATACACTGGGGGAAAATGTAGGCTACTCGGTCATATAAAATAGACTTAAGGTCCATATATAGAGTAGCTTAGAAACCATGTTGATTCGGACTCATTTTAGAATAGCCTACATTGATTTGTTGACTACTGGTAAACAATTTCCAGCAGTACGTATTTTGAAGCAAAGTCTAGGTTGGAGTCCCAACACGGAAATAATACAAAACCCCTCTCAAAAGATGTGAAAGCAAAAGGAGCCTAAACGTTTGTTGATCATTCAATCATAATATCCGCGGAAGGTAATTGTGTCGGTGCAGTGCACCACGCGTTGTCCAAACGACCAACAAAGGGAGAAAGGCCCCACAGGTACAATACTGTTGTTCCCCCCCAATTTGCGGTCTCGTCTGCTGCTAGCTGGAAGTTTTAGAATAGGCCCGTGCTCGAAGGGACCCCCTGCTCCTCCTTTGACAGCTGATCAAAAGAAAAATAGGACACGCTTTTTCAGACTTCTGTCCTTCTTCCTTAATTACAGTGTCTTCAAACCAAAGCAACATCTGCGCGATTTCCAAACAAAATAGCCAGCTTCCCAAACCAAAGCAACCGCGGCTTCCGAGAAATCTGTTACTTTTAAAGCTGTTCTGTTCAAACCAAATGTGACCAATGCTGTTTCTTTGTGCCGTCTCTCAGTGCTCTCAAAATACGTTTTTGTGTCACCCAATTATAATGGTGAATTTCGACATCATACCGAGTGTACAACTTGCCTGCCTGCCTTGAAAGACCAAAGAGACAAAGATGTGGAGAATGTATAAGGGTAATCTTGAATAGGCCTGGGTAAGATGGAGAAGAGAGAACGTTTAAAGGTGATATGGTAAACTATCACATGATAGGGTGTATGTGTTTCAAGTTTCAAGTTGTATTTGTGTGAGAGTGGAGAAAAACAGAGAGAGGAGAAAGAGAGAGAAGAGAGAGTAATGTTTACTGTAAAAAAAAAACATTTTTTTCACATAGGTGTATTATCTATTTCACTTGCTTTGGCAACGTTAACATATGTTTCCCATGTCAATAAAGCCCTCGAATTTGAATTGAATTGAGAGAGTTTGTTCTAGTTTTCAGAAACTGACCTTGAAAATGTGCTGAAAAGTGAACAGAAGGTTATCTGCACTTTGTTTTATCCAGTGGTGTAAAGTACTTAAAGTACAAATACTTTAAAGTACTACTTAAGTAATTTTTGTGGGTATCTGTACTTTACTTTACTATTTATATTTTTGACAACTTTTACTTTTACTCCACTATGTTCCTAAAGAAAATAATGTACTTTTTAACTATTTACATTTTCCCTGACACCTAAAAGTACTAGTTACATTTTGAATGCTCAAGTAGGACAGATTTATGGCACCTGTCAATATAACACTGCCTTGTCATCCCTTGTCATCTGGCAGACTCACTGCACAAATACTGCTCTGATCTGGCAGACTCACTAAACACAAATACTAAACACAAATACTGCCTCTGATCTGGCAGACTCACTAAACACAAATACTGCCTCTGATCTGGCAGACTCACTAAACACAAATACTGCCTCTGATCTGGCAGACTCACTAAACACAAATACTGCCTCTGATCTGGCATCACTAAACACAAATACTGCATCTGACTCACTAAACACAAATACTGTCTCTGATCTGGCAGACTCACTAAACACAAATACTGCCTCTGATCTGGCAGACTCACTAAACACAAATACTGTCTCTGATCTGGCAGACTCACTAAACACAAATACTGCCTCTGATCTGGCAGACTCACTAAACACAAATACTGTCTCTGATCTGGCAGACTCACTAAACACAAATACTGTCTCTGATCTGGCAGACTCACTAAACACAAATACTGTGCAGACTCACTAAACACAAATACTGTCTCTGATCTGGCAGACTCACTAAACACAAATACTGTCTCTGATCTGGCAGACTCACTAAACACAAATACTGTCTCTGATCTGGCAGACTCACTAAACACAAATACTGTCTCTGATCTGGCAGACTCACTAAACACAAATACTGTCTCTGATCTGGCAGACTCACTAAACACAAATACTGTCTCTGATCTGGCAGACTCACTAAACACAAATACTGTCTCTGATCTGGCAGACTCACTAAACACAAATACTGCCTCTGATCTGGCAGACTCACTAAACACAAATACTGCCTCTGATCTGGCAGACTCACTAAACACAAATACTGCCTCTGATCTGGCAGACTCACTAAACACAAATACTGCACAAATACTGTCTCTGATCTGGCAGACTCACTAAACACAAATACTGCCTCTGATCTGGCAGACTCACTAAACACAAATACTGTCTCTGATCTGGCAAACTCACTAAACACAAATACTGCCTCTGATCTGGCAGACTCACTAAAAACAAATACTCACTAAACACAAATACTGCCTCTGATCTGGCAGACTCACTAAACACAAATACTGCCTCTGATCTGGCAGACTCACTAAACACAAATACTGTCTCTGATCTGGCAGACTCACTAAACACAAATAAATGTCTCTGATCTGGCAGACTCACTCTGTCTCTGATCTGGCAGACTCACTAAACACAAATACTGTCTCTGATCTGGCAGACTCACTAAAGACTCACTAAACAAATACTGTCTCTGATCTGGCAGACTCACTACTGTCTCTGATCTGGCAGACTCACTAAACACAAATACTGTCTCTGATCTGGCAGACTCACTAAACACAAATACTGTCTCTGATCTGGCAGACTCACTAAACACAAATACTGTCTCTGATCTGGCAGACTCACTAAACACAAATACTGTCTCTGATCTGGCAGACTCACTAAACACAAATACTGCCTCTGATCTGGCAGACTCACTAAACACAAATACTGTCTCTGATCTGGCAGACTCACTAAACACAAATACTGTCTCTGATCTGGCAGACTCACTAAACACAAATACTGCCTCTGATCTGGCAGACTCACTAAACACAAATACTGCCTCTGATCTGGCAGACTCACTAAACACAAATACTGCCTCTGATCTGGCAGACTCACTAAACACAAATACTGCCTCTGATCTGGCAGACTCACTAAACACAAATACTGTCTCTGATCTGGCAGACTCACTAAACACAAATACTGTCTCTGATCTGGCAGACTGGCAGACTCACTAAACACAAATACTGTCTCTGATCTGGCAGACTCACTAAACACAAATACTGTCTCTGATCTGGCAGACTCACTAAACACAAATACTGTCTCTGATCTGGCAGACTCACTAAACACAAATACTGTCTCTGATCTGGCAGACTCACTAAACACAAATACTGTCTCTGATCTGGCAGACTCACTAAACACAAATACTGTCTCTGATCTGGCAGACTCACTAAACACAAATACTGCCTCTGATCTGGCAGACTCACTAAACACAAATACTGCCTCTGATCTGGCAGACTCACTAAACACAAATACTGTCTTGATCTGGCAGACTCACTAAACACAAATACTGTCTCTGATCTGGCAGACTCACTAAACACAAATACTGCCTCTGATCTGGCAGACTCACTAAACACAAATACTGCCTCTGATCTGGCAGACTCACTAAACACAAATACTGCCTCTGATCTGGCAGACTCACTAAACACAAATACTGTCTCTGATCTGGCAGACTCACTAAACACAAATACTGTCTCTGATCTGGCAGACTCACTAAACACAAATACTGTCTCTGATCTGGCAGACTCACTAAACACAAATACTGTCTCTGATCTGGCAGACTCACTAAACACAAATACTGTCTCTGATCTGGCAGACTCACTAAACACAAATACTGTCTCTGATCTGGCAGACTCACTAAACACAAATACTGTCTCTGATCTGGCAGACTCACTAAACACAAATACTGTCTGTGATCTGGCAGACTCACTAAACACAAATACTGTCTCTGATCTGGTCTCTGATCAGACTGATCTGGCAGACTAAAACACAAATACTGTCTCTGATCTGGCAGACTCACTAAACACAAATACTGCCTCTGATCTGGCAGACTCACTAAACACAAATACTGTCTGTGATCTGGCAGACTCACTAAACACAAATACTGCCTCTGATCTGGCAGACTCACTAAACACAAATACTGTCTGTGATCTGGCAGACTCAAACACAAATAAATCACAAAACACAAATACTGTCTCTGATCTGGCAGACTCACTAAACACAAATACTGCCTCTGATCTGGCAGACTCACTAAACACAAATACTGTGCCTGTAAATGATGTCTGAGTGTTGGACTGTGGCCCCTGTCTGTCTGTAATTAAAATTAATATACGAAAATAGTGCTTCTCGTTCGCTTAATATAAGGAATTTAATGTATAGCATTCACTTTTACTTTGCATCACTATTTAGTACTTTTTATACCATTGAACTTAAGTACATGTAAAACCAGATACTTTTAGACTTTTACTCAAGTAGTATTTTACTGGTTATCTTCCACTTTTACTCGAGTCATTTTCTGTGAATAAGGTATCTTTACTTTTACTCAAGTATGACAATTTAGTACCCCCCCTCCCCACTGGTCTTTCGGATGCTACTCTTTATTACGGTATAACATGGCCATTAATGTGACAGCTGATAATTCTATGTTGTATTTCTCTATATCTTTTGTCAAATGACCAAATGCAGGAGAAATGTGTACATTATGACTATAGCTCTATAAGGTTATGACTTTCTTAACATAACCTAACTAAAGCCCCACTGTAGGCTAGAACTGGTTTATAATTACAACATAAACCATAACATGAATAATGAAAGTGCAATTTATTAATCTAATTATGCACCCACTGGTTATCCTGAGTAGCCAATTCTAAATTATGTTTGTTATTGTAGGCCTATACTATTTTATTTTATTTTACCTTTATTTTACTAGGCAAGTCAGTTAAGAACAAATTCTTATTTTCAATTATGGCCTAGGAACAGTGGGTTAACTGCCTGTTCAGGGGCAGAATGACAGATTTGTACCTTGTCAGCTCGGGGATTTGATTTTGCAACCTTTCGGTTACTGGTCCAATGCTCTAACCAATAGGCTACCTGCCGCCCCAGTTACAGAGAGGAGATACAGAGAGGAGATACAGAGAGCAGATACAGAGAGGAGATACAGAGAGGACATACAGAGTGGAGATACAGAGAGGAGATACAAAGAGGAGATACAGAGAGGAAGGGGTCACAGAGAGGAGATACAGGGAGGAGATACAGAGAGGAGTTACAGAGAGGAGATACAGAGAGGAGATACAGAATGGAGATACAGAGAGGAGATACAAAGAGGAGATACAGAGAGGAGATACAGAGAGGAGATACAAAGAGGAGATACAGAGAGGAGTTACAGAGAGGAGTTACAGAGAGAAGATACAGAGAGGAGTTACAGAGTGGAGATACAGAGAGGAGATACAAAGAGGAGATACAGAGAGGAGATACAGAGAGGAGATACAAAGAGGAGGTACAGAGAGGAGTTACAGAGAGGAGATACAGAGAGGAGATACAGAGAGGAGATACAGAGTGGAGATACAGAGAGGAGATACAAAGAGGAGATACAGAGAGGAGATACAAAGAGGAGATACAGAGAGGAGTTACAGAGAGGAGTTACAGAGAGGAGATACAGAGAGGAGTTACAGAGAGGAGTTACAGAGAGGAGATACAGAGAGGAGATACAGAGAGGGGATACAAAGAGGAGATACAGAGAGGAGATACAGAGAGGAGATACAGAGAGGAGATACAAAGAGGAGATATAGCGAGGAGATACAGAGAGGAGATACAGAGAGGAAGGGGTCACAGAGAGGAAGAGGTCACAGAGAGGAGATACAGAGAGGAGATACAGAGAGGAGATACAGAGAGGAGTTACAGAGAGGAGATACAGAGAGGAGATACAGAGAGGAGTTACAGAGAGGAGATACAGAGAGGAAGGGGTCACAGAGAGGAGATACAGAGAGGAGATACAGAGAGGAGTTACAGAGAGGAGATACAGAGAGGAGTTACAGAGAGGAGATACAGAGAGGAGATACAGAGAGGAGATACAGCGAGGAGATACAGAGAGGAGTTACAGAGAGGAGTTACAGAGAGGAGATACAGAGAGGAAGGGGTCACAGAGAGGAGATACAGAGAGGAGATACAGAGAGGAGTTACAGAGAGGAGATACAGAGAGGAGATACAGAGAGGAGATACAGAGAGGAGTTACAGAGAGGAGATACAGAGAGGAGATACAGAGAGGAGATACAGAGAGGAGATACAGAGAGGAAGGGGTCACAGAGAGGAGATACAGAGAGGAGATACAGAGAGGAGTTACAGAGAGGAGATACAGAGAGGAGTTGAGAAGACATTTAGACATTACACTCCAAATGCAAGAGATGCGTCTAAATCTCTACCAACCCTTATATCTGACTGGCACTCTACCCAGTAAACATGGATATGGGAGAGGCAGCCAATGAAATGCCTTTGTTTAAACCAAAGAGCGACTGTGTGGTGGTCAGATCAGCCGTCTTTAACAAAGAGCCCTCCCCTGCCAGCGTGTTAGGCTGTTCGTTCAGCAAGCCCATCCTGGACAGCTCCAGTGTCCTAAACAGAATACGTAGGAGGAGGAGAGGGCTCGGACATGGATCTAGGAAGACTCAGCACTGGCCCGTCTGATAGAGATCGGTAAAAAAAGAGATTTATATTTAAAATAAAATAAAACCGAGAGGCCTTAGAGAAAATAAACCGAAGGAATTAGCAAAACCCATCCCGGCACAAAATATTAAATAGATCAATGGACTGAATGAGGGCTGAATGAAGACTGCCTATAACGCCTATCGATGCCTGTCCAAGGATCTGGATGCCTACGCCATGAACCCAGAGATGACAATGGACAGCATTGGCAATCTGCATGGCGGACTGAGCCATGACCAGGACTTGATGAACAGCCACAGCCCCCATCACACCCGGAACGCGGGGGCTTCTTTGCGGTTACATCAGGATCTGACTGCTGCAACGTCGCGGTCCGCCATGGTGTCCAGCATGGCAACGATTCTGGACGGAGCCGGAGAGTACCGACCAGAATTGTCTCTCCCGCTCCATCACGCTATGAGCATGCCGTGTGATACATCCCCACCGGGGATGGGTATGAACGGCACATACACCACGTTAACTCCACTTCAACCTTTACCCCCAATTTCAACCGTTTCGGACAAATTCCACCATCCGCATCACCATCACCATCACCACCAGCGTCTCTCTGGGAACGTAAGCGGGAGTTTCACGCTGATGCGGGACGAGAGGTGTTTACCAGCAATGAACAACCTCTACAGTCCCTATCATAAGGACATGACCGGGATGGGTCAGAGTTTATCCCCCCTGGCCAGCAGCCCTCTTGGCAATGGCTTGGGTTCTCTTCATAATACACAGCAAAACCTCCATAACTATGGCACTCACGGGCACGACAAGATGCTAAGCTCCAACTTCGATGCCCACACTGCCATGCTGTCCAGGGGTGATCAACACCTCTCACGAGGCCTCGGTGGCCCCACGGCAGGTATGATGCCGCATTTGAACGGGATGCACCACAGTGGGCACCCGGGCCACCCTCAATCCCACGGGCCTGTGTTGGCTTCCAACCGGGACAGACCGCCCTCCTCCTCGGGACAACAAGGTAACAATTCGGGGCAGCTTGAAGAGATCAACACCAAAGAAGTGGCACAAAGGATCACAGCTGAACTGAAGCGGTATAGCATCCCCCAGGCTATATTCGCTCAGAGGGTGCTGTGTCGCTCGCAAGGCACCCTTTCAGACCTCTTAAGGAACCCCAAACCTTGGAGTAAACTTAAATCTGGAAGGGAGACCTTTCGAAGGATGTGGAAGTGGCTGCAGGAACCCGAGTTTCAGAGGATGTCAGCCCTACGGCTTGCAGGTAAGACAAGGTATCCTCAATAAAACATAACCGTCTCTGCTGCTGTTTGTCTGTCTGCCTGCCTCTCTGCTAGTAGTCAGGCTATAGCCCTGCACTAAAATACAGTTCAGTATCTATCTATCTATCTATCTATCTATCTATCTATCTATCTATCTATCTATCTATCTATCTATCTATCTATCTATCTATCTATCTATCTATCTATCTATCTATCTATCTAACTGCTGACAAGCCTAGATGAATGAATTTCGTACAAATAACAGTAGTAGTATTGTTATCATTGATTCATAATAACAATCGATAACAATGACAAGGTCAATTTATTTATCTGTCTAAAATTATTTCTCTATTTAATAATGAGCAATTTATGTTATTAATATTCTGTGTTTATTGTAGCCTAAACCTTTTGGGGGGAATTCTCTTTTAGTGACGAGCAAGTTCTTCTGATGAAATAGTACTTGTGGTAATATTTTCATTTTTATATGATATTATTATAAGCGTAGATAGATACCACCGCTTTTCAACATGTGCAACGCTGAAAACAGCACCAGTCCCTTAATTTGAAATACCCCTCAAAATTGTATTTTCATGTTTGATTTTATGGGGGTGGCATTTATTTTTATTTTAAATTGTATTTGTTTATTTATTGAATAGACATATTTACACCTGGAGTAAGCGGTTTAAGGAATATTGTGTAAATGTATTGCTTGGACTTTTTCTGTGGGTGTTCGGTCAAGGAGAGGGAGAGAAAGAGAGAAAAAAAGAGACAGGGGACCGTTTCAGACAGAGTGTGAGGAGCTTTTTTCCAATCAAAGCCAGTGAATGCGTTGAAAACAGGCCAAATATATCTAAGGCTGGTCTATAGTAAGGCTGGTGCCCCCTCTAGCGAGAACGCGTAGAACGACTCGACCGGCTTTCTTTTGTTCGGCCAATGCGAAAAAATGAACCGTTGGTTTCCTTTCAGAATTGATTGTGGATTGTTTTTACTAAGGTTTCTCGTTTTGTTTTAGTTCACTATTCTCACTATCCTCAAAAAAATATTGTTTAAATGTGTAGTATACTATATTGACGCAAACAAACATTTGCTATTATTTCAGTAAATGCTATTTATTTATTCTTCACTGATTAATAACTTGATATAGCTAAGGAATCCTAAATGTAAACTATTACAGGCGTATAGGCAGTATATTGATGTTTAAAAGTATAGTGTGGAAAGTTGACTGTTTTGACTGAAACCGAAGGGGATACTGCCTAATTGAGATGAGATTTAGAGAGGAAGGTAGACCAGCGGCGAATAGTGGATCAATATTTCAAAATTGTGCGCATTTTCTAACAAGGCATTATCAAAAAAATCCAGCCTGCTATACTGTAATACCCAAACAACTACAACATTAGATTTCATTTATATATAAATTGTTCATGTATTGGCGATAATGACATTTGACGAGGCTATAATGCAGTAACTGTGCACATTTGAGTAATTTAACAGATGCTCTTATCCAGAGCGAATTACATTTTATATATTTTCATTCGTGCTTGTCCCCGATGGGAATCGAACCCAAAAGCCTGGTGTCCTAAAAGCCATGCTCTACCAACTGAGCCACACGGGAAAACATACTGTTTAAATGGAAAGATATTAGGTTGCTCCACATGCTCTCTGTCATATATATATATATGTGTGTGTCCCTTCTATGATCAGTAAATTGTCTGGACCGGAATCCGGTGAATATTTAAATCAGGCCGTTTTAAAACAAATAGATATATTCGTATTAGTTATGGAACGATTGTAAAATAATTGGCACCATTAAATTATCACCAAATATAGCCTATCACTTGGTAGCCTATTTGACAGAGGAAATGCCTTCCCTTCTTCCCCGCAGCAGAATACTATAGTATACAGATGGCCGTAACTCTGCGGCCATGCAGCTCAGGGCTTTGGGGGAAGGTATTATGTGATCGGCTCGCGAGGCAGCAGCCAGGGAATTGAATAGAAGAACAGAAGCTGCAGCGCACGGGGCTCAATGAATTATTGATAGAAATCTCTGCGTGACCAACAGCTTGAGCACAAAAAACGTCAGCTTGTCGCGGGGTTAACCAGCTAGGCAAAATGTGGAGACAGGGCGCCCAGGCTTTTGTTCGTTGTTCGTTGTGCTGCAGGTGTAATGACGGAAATGAATATCACTGATTGAAAATGCTGAATCATAGAATTATGTGAAAGATGTGGTTGTAATACAATTGGAAATGCGGCATGTTTTTACTGTCCAATGAATCACCCAATATAAAATAAATGTATATAGTATGCTTATAGGTGTATTAATAGGGATATAACCATTAACAACCATTACAGTAGCTGTTGGTCGTATACTAATTATTTGATACAACAGTTTCTACTGGAGGAAAAAGAAAATCTCCAGGTGTCCTTTTCACTGCAGGGTCTCAGCACAGGGAAAATGGACCCGTCGCCAATTTATTAGTCTGGTCAAATCAAACGTGACACTTGACTCAAGTTTATTCCGCGCGCACTCACATTGCCGCATGCAACCAGGCTGTCCTGGTCCCGCCTGACACCTTGAGGTGCCTGCCACGGACCCGACAACATTCCCTGTTACAGTTAGCCTAGCCTACATCATTGACATTGCAACTCACAAGTCCAGCTGAACTAAGTCGACTAAATAAAGAATCACACGGGATAGTCTTCATGATAGAATTATGGACGGTTGAGATCGACCATGTGGACCTCCTGAAGAATGAAGGAACGAGTGGATATATAGAGGCACAATAAACAAATTAATAGGCCTATAGAGACATAAGAAAACAAGCGTTTTATAATAATGCACCACTAGACTATCGAACATTTCCTTGTTTATATTTATGTATACTCTAGGCTAAGGCTTTTATTTAGGTGTTTAAATAAAATGTCAGATTTATTGAGATTTAGAGGACATTAGCTTTGTCATAACCCTAGAACAATTCTTACAATATAAACATGATCAGTAGGTTAATATCTTACCAAATGTCGTGAAAACATCAAAAGCGCCAGTAGGCCACATTTCATAATGTTTCACAATATTCCTCTGGCATCATTGTGAAATTAGACACAAACTAAAAATAGTTATTCAAAATCACATGTAACATTAAATTACATAGTTACATCTTTACTGAAGTAAAATTATGTTAATGTTATATATATATATGGACACAGAAAACAAATGGAAACATGATTAACGAACAGAAACACAAGACCAAGCTCAGAATTAAGACAACACACATTCTTGTTTACTGTCACTCCTGTCTTTCAGTTAAGTCATGCGGTTATGTCACTTTTTCAAACAAATCTGTTAGGCAGTGGATCAATGGCGATAATCCCCACAAGATTAAAAGGGCATTAATGCTGACAACAATAACATAAACGTGTGGACCCAGATCGCATTGATCTACAGAACCTGATCCGAAGCCGTTCCAGTAATGCTGACGAATCAGGCGGGGTGATACCCTCTTCCCATCACTGGGGCTATCTCTGCAGCGTCTCCTCTCCTAACACCCACGTCAACCTATCCTCAGACCGAAGAATGTCTTGTTGGATTGACACTTGTGCACTTTGAGAAAGACTGAATTTAAACGTGTGTGTAAAGAGCATTATTGCAGCCTAAAATAACATGTTTTAAATGTGATTTTCCTTGTGTTTAATGCATAAATGAAGAGTGACAGTGTGTGTGTGTGTGTGTGTGTGTGGGGGGGGGGGGCTGTTAGTTAGGCTTGATGTGTGCATATATTCGTATAAAGTGCTCTCATCCAGAAATGGGGACATTATTAATCAATTAATATTCAACATGTTCTCCTGTTTTATTGATTTTTGATATTTTAAAATCTACATTGAAGAGTGAAGTTCACTATATATATATATATATATATATATATATATATATATATATATATATATATATATATATATATATATGTGTCGTTTCTATCTCATGTACACTGTAGCGGAAATCCTTAATAATGACATTACAAATGCAGAGTAATAATACATGAGTGTGTATTTATTCCTAATGTTGTAGTCGGCTAAACAAACAGCGGCCAGAGAACAGATCACCACACCAAGCCTTTTCCCTGTGTGCCTCCTCCCTTACAGGTACCAGTAGAGAACACGCCATGATTGGGTCAAATGGGATGCATTGTCAGACACTGACAACATTGTGCACAGGGACTCAAAACTATGGTATGTCAAAAAACAATAAAGTAAATATGTAGTAATGCTCAACAGATACACATATACCTAGTATTATATACCTAGTATTATATACCTAGTATTATATACCTACTATGATATACCTAGTATGATATACCTAGTATTACATATCTAGTATTATATACCTAGTATTATATACCTAGTATTATATACCTAGTATTATATATCTAGTATTATATACCTAGTATTATATACCTAGTATTATGTACCTAGTATTATATATCTAGTATTATATACCTAGTATTATATACCTAGTATTATATATCTAGTATTATATACCTAGTATGATATACCTAGTATTATATACCTAGTATGATATACCTAGTATTATATATCTAGTATTATATACCTAGTATGCTATACCTAGTATTATATACCTAGTATGATATACCTAGTATTATATACCTAGTAAAATATATCTAGTATTATATATCTAGTATGATATACCTAGTATTATATACCTAGTATTATGTACCTAGTATTATATACCTAGTATTATATACCTAGTATTATATACCTAGTATTATGTACCTAGTATTATATACCTAGTATTATATACCTAGTATTATATACCTAGTATTATGTACTTAGTATTATATATCTAGTATTATATACCTAGTATTATATACCTAGTATTATGTACCTAGTATTATATACCTAGTATTATATACCTAGTATTATATACCTAGTATTATGTACCTAGTATTATATATCTAGTATTATATACCTAGTATTATATACCTAGTATTATGTACCTAGTATTATATATCTAGTATTATATACCTAGTATTATATACCTAGTATTATATATCTAGTATTATATACCTAGTATGATATACCTAGTATTATATACCTAGTATGATATACCTAGTATGATATATCTAGTATTATATACCTAGTATGCTATACCTAGTATTATATACCTAGTATGATATACCTAGTATTATATACCTAGTAAGATATATCTAGTATTATATATCTAGTATGATATACCTAGTATTATATACCTAGTATTATATACCTAGTATTATATACCTAGTATTATATACCTAGTATGATATACCTAGTATTACATATCTAGTATTATATACCTAGTATTATATACCTAGTATTATATACCTAGTATTATATATCTAGTATTATATATCTAGTATTATATACCTAGTATTATATATCTAGTATTATGTGTAGTTAGTAGATGTGTGTTTAGTATGAAATCTCACTTGAATTGATTGAATAGGATTATTGGATTCATTTTATAAAGAAAATATCCGGTATTTAAATAAATGTTATGTTGTATTGGAAAGATCCAATTGTGGATAATAATCTTTAATCTGTGGTTTAAGGCCATTTTAAGGTAAACTAGACCTACTTATGATGAAAACACAACCATTATTAACCCAGACATTTATCAGATTAAAAATGATGAGAGGGGTTGTTTAGAAAAGTAAAGATTTATTCATTATTTCTTTTATTTTTTTTTTGTCAGTAGGTAACGTGTGCATGGGTTCTTTGACAGTGCTAAATTATCCAATGAGTTGACGAGTTCACGTTGCTTTGACATTAGCCAATTTTATAAACTACAATATAAAGATTAGTTTTTACTGAGCAACATGTGTTCTCTCTATCACCGTGTGTTTTCCAACCCCCAGTCTAAGATAACAGAAGGCTGAGTAGCAGTATGTCTCCTCTCCAGTTAAAGCAGTAGTTATTAGATAATCTGCTAGCCTGGTCTGACTGGCCACACAGTCCAACAGTGACCCTCTGTATCGCCTTGTCATCTTCCTGCTGTCAACACACAGCTTGTGTAAAAAGGGCAAAGTTGACCCCCCCCCCACCCCTTCTCTCTTCTAAAACCAAAAGTATACTGACTCACTCACTCTTGGTCACATGCAACCCCTGTCTGTCTATAGACAAAAGCACTGAACCAAAACCATGCTTGGATATGTGAATTATGTAGTCATCAAACAAATGACACTTTTCAGAATCTTACTGGCTTTGAGATTTTTTTTTTAAATATTAGGATACGTTTGTCGGTCATATTCGACTTTGAAGCAACCGAAATGCTGGACACTTATATGTGGTCAATACAGGTCTTTAATGTGTCTGAAGTATCAGTTATTTCTGTATTATAAGTAGTATTGTAAGGAGTAATATAAGGAGTATCCTGAGAAGTATTATAATGAGTATTACAATGAGTAATATACATAGTATTATAATGAGTAGTACAATGAGTAATATACAGAGTATTATAATGAGTAGTACAATGAGTAATATACAGAGTATTGTAATGAGTAGTACAATGAGTAACATACAGAGTATTATAATGAGTAGTACAATGAGTAATATACAGAGTATTATAATGAGTAGTACAATGAGTAATATACAGAGTATTATAATGAGTAGTACAATGAGTAATATACATAGTATTATAATGAGTAGTACAATGAGTAATATACAGAGTATTATAATGAGTAGTACAATGAGTAATACACAGAGTATTATAATGAGTAGTACAATGAGTAATATACATAGTATTATAATGAGTAGTACAATGAGTAATATACAGAGTATTATAATGAGTAGTACAATGAGTAATATACAGAGAATTATAATGAGTAGTACAATGAGTAATATACATAGTATTATAATGAGTAGTACAATGAGTAATATACAGAGTATTATAATGAGTAGTACAATGAGTAATATACAGAGTATTATAATGAGTAGTACAATGAGTAATATACAGAGTATTGTAATGAGTAGTACAATGAGTAATATACAGAGTATTATAATGAGTAGTACAATGAGTAATATACAGAGTATTGTAATGAGTAGTACAATGAGTAATATACAGAGTATTATAATGAGTAGTACAATGAGTAATATACAGAGCATTATAATGAGTAGTACAATGAGTAATATACAGAGTATTGTAATGAGTAGTACAATGAGTAATATACAGAGTATTATAATGAGTAGTACAATGAGTAACATACAGAGTATTGTAATGAGTAGTACAATGAGTAATATACAGAGTATTATAATGAGTAGTACAATGAGTAATATACGGAGTATTTTAGGCAGTATTATAAGGAGTATTATAAGGAGTATTATAATTGGTATTACATGGAGTACTATAATTAGCATTATAAGTAGTAATATACGGAGTATTATACAGAGTATTATAATGAGTAATATACAGAGTATTGTAATGAGTATAATAATGAGCAATATACAGAGTATTATAATGAGTAGTACAATGAGTAATATACATAGTATTTTAGGCAGTATTATAAGGAGTATTATAATTGGTATTACATGGAGTACTATAATTAGCATTATAAGTAGTAATATAAGGAGTATTATACAAAGTATTATAATGAGTAATATACAGAGTATTGTAATGAGTAATATACAGAGTATAGTAATGAGTATTATAATGAGTAATATACAGAGTATTATAATGAGTAATATACAGAGTATTGTAATGAGTATTATAATGAGTAATATACAGAGTATTATAATGAGTAATATACAGAGTATTGTAATGAGTATAATAATGAGGACTATACAGAGTATTGTAATGAGTATTATAATGAGTAATATACAGAGTATTATAAGGAGTATTAGCAGCATTATTTTAAGGATTATAATAAGTAATATTATAAGGAGTGTTATAAGGAGTATTGTGGGAAGTGTTATAAGGTGTGTTATAAGGGGTGTTATAAGGTGTGTTATAAGGTGTGTTATAAGGAGTATTGTGGGAAGTGTTATAAGGGGTGTTATAAGGAGTCTTATAAGGAGTGTTATGAGAAGTGTTATAAGGGGTGTTATAAGGTGTATTGTGGGAAGTGTTATAAGGAGTGTTATAAGGGGTGTTATAAGGAGTGTTATGAGAAGTGTTATAAGGGGTGTTATAAAGGGTGTTATAAGGAGTGTTATAAGGAGTGTTATAAGGGGTGTTATAAGGGGTGTTATAAGGGGTGTTATAAGGAGTGTTATGAGAAGTGTTATAAGGGGTGTTATAAAGGGTGTTATAAGGAGTGTTATAAGGTGTGTTATAAAGGGTGTTATAAGGTGTGTTATAAGGTGTGTTATAAGGGGTGTTATAAGGGGTATTATAAGGAGTATTATAAGGAGTGTTATAAGGGGTGTTATAAGGGGTGTTATAAGGAGTGTTATAAGGAGTGTTATAAGGGGTATTATAATTAGTACTATGAGGAGTATTTTTCATAGAAAAGCACAAAACACTGCATCTTTTGGGTCTGAGTTTATCCTGATGTGTGTGTGTGTGTGATGTGTGTGCGTGCGTGTGTGCGTGTTTGGTGTGTGTGTGTGTGTATGTGATGTGTGTGCGTGCGTGCTTGCGTACGTGTGTGTGTGTGCGTGTGCAAAAACCCTGACGGTAGATAAATGGAACAGGATTTTATTCCCCCCAAATCCCTCTGAGACTATTTCCTTATCAGTACAGTGACATCACTAAAAGTCAATGAGAGGGAGCTGTGATTGGTTGTTTCACAGAGCTAATAAATAAGTCTGGTTACGAACCTTTGGACTGTTGGCTGTGTGGACACTGTGATTCCTTGATAGGCTGCCGGGCTCCAACAATCATCCTGTTGATTAGAGAAAGAGGGAGACACTGTGTGTGTATTTGTGTGTATTTGTGTGTGTGTGTGTGTGTGCCTGTGTGCTTGCGTGTGAGGTAAACAACCTCACTATCCATCCTCAGTCTTTGATATGGTTGAATGCAGTGAAATGATGTCAGTTAGACTCTCAATGCAAATGTAAAAACTGAGTATGAACTGTCTGCCTGCCTGTCTGTTAGCAGGAAGTGTCTGCCTGCCTGTCTGTTAGCAGGAAGTGTCTGCCTGTCTGTTGTTAGCAGGAAGTGTCTGCCTGTCTGTTGTTAGCAGGAAGTGTCTGCCTGTCTGTTGTTAGCAGGAAGTGTCTGCCTGTCTGTCTGTTAGCAGGAAGTGTCTGCCTGCCTGTTGTTAGCAGGAAGTGTCTGCCTGTCTGTCTGTTAGCAGGAATTGTCTGCCTGCCTGTCTGTTAGCAGGAAGTGTCTGCCTGTCTGTTGTTAGCAGGAAGTGTCTGCCTGTCTGTTGTTAGCAGGAAGTGTCTGCCTGTCTGTTGTTAGCAGGAAGTGTCTGCCTGTCTGTCTGTTAGCAGGAAGTGTCTGCCTGCCTGTCTGTTAGCAGGAAGTGTCTGCCTGTCTGTTGTTAGCAGGAAGTGTCTGCCTGACTGTTAGCAGGAAGTGTCTGCCTGTCTGTTGTTAGCAGGAAGTGTCTGCCTGTCTGTTGTTAGCAGGAAGTGTCTGCCTGCCTGTCTGTTAGCAGGAAGTGTCTGCCTGTCTGTTGTTAGCAGGCAGTGTCTGCCTGTCTGTTGGTAGCAGGAAGTGTCTGCCTGTCTGTTAGCAGGGACTGTCTGCCTGTCTGTTGTTAGCAGGAAGTGTCTGCCTGACTGTTGTTAGCAGGAAGTGTCTGCCTGTCTGTTAGCAGGAAGTGTCTGCCTGTCTGTTAACAGGAAGTGTCTTCCTGTCTGTTGTTAGCAGGAAGTGTTGGTCAGTCAATCTCATCTAAGAGCTGAGAGCTACAGTACATTAAGGACATCTGCTAGCTAGCTAGGCTGGAGAGCTGAGAGCTACAGTACATTAAGGACATCTGCTAGCTAGCTAGGCTGGAGAGCTGAGAGCTACAGTACATTAAGGACATTTGCTAGCTAGCTAGGCTGGAGAGCTAAGAGCTACAGTACATTAAGGACATCTGCTAGCTAGCTAGGCTGGAGAGCTAAGAGCTACAGTACATTAAGGACATCTGCTAGCTAGCTAGGCTGGAGAGCTAAGAGCAGCAACATTATGCACTGACTGTGTTATTGGCATTCAGTACAGAGTACAGCAATGTAGAACTATTTCTCTGAAGGAATGTGTAAAACTACATATATTTGTATTTCTTATGGATCCCCATTAGTTGTTGCCAAAGCAGCAGCTACTCTTCATGAGGTCCAGCAAAATGAAGGAATTTTATACAATTTTAAAACATTACAATACATTCACAGGTTTTACAACACACTGTGTGCCCTCAGGCCCTTACTCCAGCACTGCCACATAGCTACAGTACTAAATCCATGTGTATGTATAGTGTGTATACTATCGTATGTGTGTGTGTGTGTGTGTGTGCATGTGTCTTTGCCAATGTTTGTGTTGCTTCACAGTCCCCGCTGTTCCATAAGGTGTTTTTTAATCATTTTTTAAAATCAAATTTTACTGCTGCATCAGTTACCTGATGTGGAATAGAGTTCCACGTTGTCATGGCTCTATGTAGTACTGTGGAATAGAGTTCCATGTAGTCATGGCTCTATGTACTACTGTGGAATAGAGTTCCATGTTGTCATGGCTCTATGTAGTACTGTGGAATAGAGTTCCATGTTGTCATTGCTCTATGGAGTACTGTGGAATAGAGTTCCATGTAGTCATGGCTCTATGTAGTACTGTGGAATAGAGTTCCTTGTAGTCATGGCTCTATGTAGTACTGTGGAATAGAGTTCCATGTAGTCATGGCTCTATGTAGTACTGTGCACCTCCCATAGTCTGTTCTGGATTTGGGGACTGTGAAGAGACCTCTTGTGGCATGTCTTGTGGGGTATGCATGGGTGTCTGAGCTGTGTGCCAGTAGTTTAGAAAGCTCGGTGCATTCAACTTGTCAATACCTCTCATAAATAAAAGTTGTGATGAAGTCAATCTCTCCACCACTTTCAGCCAGGAGAGATTGACATGCATATTATTAATTTTAGCTCTCTGTGTACATCCAAGGGCCAGCTGTGCTGCCCTGTTCTGAGCCAATTGCAATTTTTCGAAGTCCTTTTTTGTGGCACCTGACCACACGACTGGACAGTAAGTCAAAGTACGACAAAACTAGGGCCTATAAGACCTGCCTTGTTTATAGTGTTGTTAAGAAGGTAGAAACTAGGGCCTGTAGGACCTGCCTTGTTTATAGTGTTGTTAAGAAGGCAGAGCAGCGCTTTATTAGGGACAGTCTTCTCCCCATCTTAGCTACAACTGCATCAATATGTTTTGACCATGACAGTTTACAATCTAGTATTACTCCAAGCAGTTTAGTCATCTCAACTTGCTCAATTTCCACATAATTTATTACAAGATTTAGTTAAGGTTTAGGGTTTAGTGAATGTTTTGTTCCAAATACAATGCTTTTAGTTTTAGAAATATTTAGGGCTAACTTATTCCTTGCCACCAACTCTGAAACTAACTGCAGCTCTTTGTTGAGTGTTGCAGTCATTTCAGTCGCTGTCGTAGCTGACGTGTATAATGTTGAGTCATCCGCATACATAGAAACTCTGGCTTTACTCAAAGTCAGTGGCATGTCGTTAGTAAAAGTTGAAAAAAGCAAGGGGCCTAAACAGCTACCCTGGGGAATTCCTGATTCTAACTGGGTTATATTTGATAGGCTTCCATTAAAGAACACCCTCTGTGTTCTGATAGACAAGTAACTCTTTATCCACATTATAGCAGGGGGTGTAAAGCCACAACACGTATGTTTTTCCAGAAACAGACTATGATCGATAATGTCAAAAGCTGCACTGAAGTCTAACAAGACAGCCCCCACAGTCATTTGATCATCGATTTCTCCTCAGCCAATCATCAGTCATTTTTACAAGTGCAATGCTTGTTGACTACTCTTTCACTCAAATATATTTCTGGAATTTACAGTACAGTAAACAGCCTTTAAGCGATATACAGTATACAGATGTTTTGAAATCAGAGGCGTGGCAAGCCAGTGGCTTTTAGAGACATATTTTATTCCTCCTCTGGAATTTACAGAAACCGCCTTTTAAGGAATATAAAGTGATACTTTGAAATCAGAGAGAAAAAGCGAGTGCCAGCCAGAAGTTTTTTTTTTATGTATGTATTGTCTTCTTAAAGCTTTCCTGATGTATAAAAGCTGATAAACGTGACCCTGCTGTGTTGTGTAACTATGCCTGGTCGGTTTTGTGTCTCTCTGTGTGTCCGTGTGTCTGTGAACAAGAGCAGACATCATTACTGCTTATGTTTCGTGGTAGAATATTGATCTATCTCCAGGACACCCTCCATCCTCCATGTCACTACTCTAGCCATCCTCTCCTTTATGAACTTATTGATTGCGTCCTCTAATGGCACCCTATTCCCTATTTAGTACACTTATTTTGACCAGGGCCAATAGGGCTTAGGGGCTTTGGTCAAAATTAGTGCACTGTATAAGATCTAGGTAAAAGGGTGCCACTTGGGAAGCATCCATACAGCTGATCTCAGGCCTATTAGCTGACTTTTCATTGCTGAATCTTAATTGGAATGTAATGTGAAGTAACTCTGACACGCTGTACCGATAACATGTTTTTATTGTTCTGTTCATCTTACTGTATATAGTTTTAATGGTCCATGTTGAATCTAAGCATTATGTTAATTTGGGAGTAATTCTGAAAATACAGTGTCTTGTTGATGGTCTGAGAACAATAGAGGGATTCTCTCTCTTGTAGCTTGGCAGTAAGATAGACCTTATGAAAGCATAGCATGTCAATTCAAATCAATTTATATAGCCCTTCGTACATCAGCTGATGTCTCAAAGTGCTGTACAGATACTCAGCCTAAAACCTCAAACAGCAAGCGATGCAGGTGTAGAAGCACGGTGGATAGGAAAAACTCCCTAGAAAGGCCAGAACCTAGGAAGAAACCTAGAGAGGAACCAGGCTATGTGGGGTGGCCAGTCCTCTTCTGGCTGTGCCGGGTGGAGATTATAACAGAACATGGCCAAAATGTTCAAATGTTCATAAATGACCAGCATGGTCAAATAATAATAATCACAGTAGTTGTCGAGGGTGCAGCAAGTCAGCACCTCAGGAGTAAATGTCAGATGGCTTTTCATAGCCGATCATTAAGAGTATCTCTACCACTCTTGCTGTCTCTAGAGAGTTGAAAACAGCAGGTCTGGTGAACAGGTCAGGATTCCATAGCCGCAGGCAGAACAGTTGAAACTGGAGCAGCAGCACGACCAGGTGGACTGGGGACAGCAAGGAGTCATCATGCCAGGTAGTCCTGAGGCATGGTCCTAGGGCAAAGGGCCTCCAAAAGAGAGAGAAAGAAAGAGAGAAAGTGAGAATTAGAGAGAGCATACTTAAATTCACACAGGACACCGGATAAGACAGGAGAAGTACTCCAGATATAGGAAAGCCAGATACTGACCCTAGCCACCTGACACAAACTACTGCAGCATAAATACTGGAGGCTGAGACAGGAGGGGTCAGGAGACACTGTGGTCCCATCCAATGATACCCCTGGATAGGGCCAAACAGGAAGGACATAACCCCTCCCACTTTGCCAAAACACAGCCCCCACACTACTAGAGGGATATCATCAACCACCAACTTACCATCCTGAGACAAGGCCGAGTATAGCCCACAAAGATCTCCACCACGGCACAACCCAAGGGGGTGGGGGCAACCCAGACAGGAAGATCACGTCAGTGAATCAACCCACTCAAGTGACGCACCCCTCCTAGGGACGACATGAAAGAGCACCAGTAAGCCAATGACTCAGCGCCTGTAATAGGGTTAGAGGCAGAGAATCCCAGTGGAGAGAGGGGAACCGGCCAGGCAGAGACAGCAAGGTCGGTTCGTTGCTTCAGAGCCTTTCCGTTCACCTTCACACTCTTGGGCCAGACTACACTCAATCATATGACCCACTGAAGAGATGAGTCTTCAGTAAAGACTTAAAGGTTGAGACCGAGTCTGAGTCTCTCACATGAATAGGCAGACCGTTCCATAAAAATGGAGCTCTATAGGAGAAAGCCCTGCCTCCAGCTGCTTGCTTAGAAATTCTAGGGACAATTAGGAGGCCTGCGTCTTGTGACCGTAGCGTACGTGTAGGTATGTACAGCATGACCAAATCAGAGAGATAGGTAGGAGCAAGCCCATGTAATGCTTTGTAGGTTAGCAGTGAAACCGTGAAATCGGCCCTTGCCTTAACAGGAAGCCAGTGTAGAGAGGCTAGCACTGGAGTAATATGATCAAATGTTTTGGTTCTATTCAAGATTCTAGCAGCCATATTTAGCACTAACTGAAGTTTATTTAGTGCTTTATCCGGGTAGCCGGAAAGTAGAGCATTGCAGTATTCTAACCTAGACGTGACAAAAGCATGGATTCCTTTTTCTGCATCATTTTTGGACAGAAAGTTTCTGATTTTTGCAATGTTACGTAGATGGAAAAAAGCTGTCCTTGAAATGATCTTGATATGTTCGTCAAAAGAGAGATCAGGGTCCAGAGTAACGCCGAGGTCCTTCACAGTTTTATTTGAGACGACTGTACAACCATCAATATTAATTGTCAGATTCAACAGAAGATCTCATATAATCACTTTGCTGACCAGGGCAATGTAAATGCTGGGGAAAAATTCAACCATTTAATGTGGTGAGCCAAACAAACAGTCCTTTCTGTTCTCGTTTATACATAAACACTCTTACTTGACATATAATAATATGTAGAGTCAGGCTCTAAAACATGTGGTTTACACTACAGTATGTAATGTTAGGCTCTAAAACATGTCGTTTACACTACAGTATGTAAGGTCAGGCTCTAAAACATGTGGTTTACACTTCAGTATGTAAGGTCAGGCTCTAAAACATGTGGTTTACACTACAGTATGTAATGTCAGGCTCTAAAACATGTGGTTTACACTACAGTATGTAATGTCAGGCTCTAAAACATGTGGTTTACACTACAGTATGTAATGTCAGGCTCTAAAACATGTCGTTTACACTACAGTATGTAATGTCAGGCTCCAGAACATGTGGTTTACACTACAGTATGTAATGTCAGGCACGAAAACATGTGGTTTACACTACAGTATGTAATGTCAGGCACTAAAACATGTCGTTTACACTACAGTATGTAATGTCAGGCTCTAAAACATGTGGTTTACACTACAGTATATAATGTCAGGCTCTAAAACATGTGGTTTACACTACAGTATGTAATGTCAGGCTCTAAAACATGTGGTTTACACTACAGTATGTAATGTCAGGCTCTAAAACATGTGGTTTACACTACAGTATGTAATGTCAGGCTCTAAAGCGTAGTTTACACTACAGTATATAATGTCAGGCTCTAAAACATGTGGTTTACACTACAGTATGTAATGTCAGGCTCCAAAACATGTGGTTTACACTACAGTATGTAATGTCAGGCTCTAAAACATGTGGTTTACACTACAGTATATAATGTCAGGCTCCAGAACATGTGGTTTACACTACAGTATGTAATGTCAGGCACGAAAACATGTGGTTTACACTACAGTATGTAATGTCAGGCACTAAAACATGTGGTTTACACTACAGTATGTAATGTCAGGCTCTAAAACATGTGGTTTACACTACAGTATGTAATGTCAGGCTCTAAAACATGTGGTTTACACTACAGTATATAATGTCAGGCTCTAAAACATGTGGTTTACACTACAGTATGTAATGTCAGGCTCTAAAACATGTGGTTTACACTACAGTATATAATGTCAGGCTCTAAAACATGTGGTTTACACTACAGTATGTAATGTCAGGCTCTAAAACATGTGGTTTACACTACAGTATATAATGTCAGGCTCTAAATCATGTGGTTTACACTACAGTATATCATGTCAGGCTCTAAAACATGTTCGGACAAGACCAAAAATCAATGTCCGTGGACATGGAAATTAAGGATGGTTCGGACAAGACCAAAAATCAATGTCCGTGGACATGGAAATCAAGGATGGTTCGGACAAGACCAAAAATCAATGTCCGTGGACATGGAAATCAAGGATGGTTAGCCCACTGACCAAAAATCAATGTCCGTGGACATGGAAATCAAGGATGGTTCGGACGAGACCAAAAATCAATGTCCGTGGACATGGAAATCAAGGATGGTTCGGACAAGACCAAAAATCAATGTCTGTGGACATGGAAATCAAGGATGGTTAACCATTTAGCGACGAGACCAAAAAAGACATCCAAATTTCACTTTGACCTGCGTTTTTAGGCGATGCTGGTCCATGCACATTTAAAAAGGTGTTTGCCCACTGTGTTGCCTAACTTTTCATTATATGACCGTCTACGTGGTGGGCCTCGTATTTGTAAAACAGACCGTTGTATTGACTTTATCAGTCCTGATTCCCGTGACTAATCATTTTGTCTATTTAAGCTCTGAATACCAGCTAACCAACTTTATCAGGAGGTATCGTGACTCTATTTGTAATGTGTTTACACAGCGGGAAATGTAGAAGTATTTTTTTTGTTTGTTGTTGCTATGATCAGCTTTGTCAAAAATATTTATAGGATACAAACTTGAAACCACTGATCATAACCATTTAGCGTACGGGAGGAATTTCCTGGACAGCAGTTGTGAGTAGACTGATTCCATATTGTCCATTTCACTTTGACCTGTCCTGTTTTAGGATATGCTGTTTGTTAACATGTCAGCACATTTAAAAATTTGTTTGGCCACCATTCAGGTTAGGCTATATGATTGGCCACCATCCAGGTTAGGCTATATGATTGGCCACCATTGAGGTTAGGCTATATGTTTGGCCACCATTCAGGTTAGGCTATATGATTGGCCACCATCCAGGTCAGGCTATATGATTGGCCACCATTCAGGTCAGGCTATATGATTGGCCACCATCCAGGTCAGGCTATATGATTGGCCACCATTCAGGTCAGGCTATATGATTGGCCACCATCCAGGTCAGGCTATATGATTGGCCACCATTCAGGTCAGGCTATATGATTGGCCACCATCCAGGTCAGGCTATATGATTGGCCACCATTCAGGTTAGGCTATATGATTGGCCACCATCCAGGTCAGGCTATATGATTGGCCACCATCCAGGTCAGGCTATATGATTGGCCACCATTCAGGTCAGGCTATATGATTGGCCACCATTCAGGTCAGGCTATATGATTGGCCACCATCCAGGTCAGGCTATATGATTGGAGAAACCAGCATGATGTAAAAGAAAGTGTCCGTCTCATTACATTGTCATCCATTTTATCTCCAGCCTGAAGGCTACAGAAAAGGCCACCTTGTCTTTCTACCATATCCTGTATCTGCTACATGATTGATGTTAGATGATATTATTTTGACGGACTGTTAGTGGAGCGCAGCATTGATGTATCCCTCCAACAGCACAGAGGCATTCTGGGAATGGACAAGATACGTATTTTGGGTCCCTTTGCCTTTGACAAAGTGGGCGCTGCTTACCACAGGGTGGCATTAGTGCTCACCTAAAAAGCCCATATGGTTGAGATAAATTATTATTTTGGGTCCCTTTGACTGAGTGGGCACTGCTTACCACAGGGCGGCATTAGTGCTCACCTAAAAAGCCCATATGGTTGAGATAAATTATTATTTTGGGGCAGAATATTGTTTATAGTTCGTTTATACTTCAACCTCAGGAGGCTGAAGAAATTCGGCTTGTCACCAAAAGCACTCACAAACTTCTACAGATGCACAATCGAGAGCATCCTGGCGGGCTGTATCACCGCCTGGTACGGCAACTGCTCCGCCCTCAACCGTAAGGCTCTCCAGAGGGTAGTGAGGTCTGCACAACGCATCACCGGGGGCAAACTACCTGCCCTCCAGGACACCTACACCACCCGATGTTACAGGAAGGCCATAAAGATCATCAAGGACATCAACCACCCGAGCCACTGCCTGTTCACCCCGCTATCATCCAGAAGGCGAGGTCAGTACAGGTGCATCAAAGCTGGGACCGAGAGACTGAAAAACAGCTTCTATCTCAAGGCCATCAGACTGTTAAACAGCCACCACTAACATTGAGTGGCTGCTGCCAACACACTGACACTGACTCAACTCCAGCCACTTTAATAATGGGAATTGATGGGAAATGATGTAAATATATCACTAGCCACTTTAAACAATGCTACCTTATATAATGTTACTTACCCTACATTATTCATCTCATATGCATACGTATATACTGTACTCTATATCATCGACTGCATCCTTATGTAATACATGTATCACTAGCCACTTTAACTATGCCACTTTGTTTACATACTCATCTCATATGTATATACTGTACTCGATACCATCTACTGTATCTTGCCTATGCTGCTCTGTACCATCACTCATTCATATATCCTTATGTACATATTCTTTATCCCCTTACACTGTGTATAAGACAGTAGTTTAGGAATTGTTAGTTAGATTACTTGTTGGTTATTACTGCATTGTCGGAACTAGAAGCACAAGCATTTCGCTACACTCGCATTAACATCTGCTAACCATGTGTATGTGACAAATAAAATGTGATTTGATTTTTGAGGTTATATGTGTTTTTTGGAGGTGTGTCTTGGTTCAGTTTAGCTCAGAAAATGTCACCTTCGTCATTCTGCCACTGTAGGCAGCCGCCTAATCCTGACTGATAAATGCCGTTCCAACTTCAACTGGTGGATCACCCTATGCGCTTGGCAGTGTGCCAGTAGAAATGCATCACATCCTGATATACACTGGGTGTACGAAACCGTAGCAACACCTGCTCTGACCATGTCATAGACAGACCAGGTGAATGCAGGTGAAAGCTATGATCCCTTAATTGATGTCACGTGTTAAAACCACTTCAATCCATGTAGGTGAAAGAGAGGACACTAAAAGGTTAAAGAAGGATTTTTAAACCTCAACAGTTTCCCGTGTGTATCAAGCAGGGGTCCACCACCCAAAGGACATCCAGCCAACTTGACACAACTGTGGGAAGCAGTGGAGTCAACATGGGGCCAGCGTCCCTGTGGAACGCATTCAACACCTTGTCGAGGTCATTGTAAATATGAATTTGTTCTTAAAGGTTAAATAAAAATAAATTAAATGAAAATAGAATCCAATGCCCTGACGAATTAAGGCTGTTTTGAGGGCAAAGGGAGGGGTGGGGGGGGGGGGGGTGCAACTCAGTATTAGGAAGGTGTTCCCAACCATGAGTAAGAAGGGCCATTACCCCTCCGATAAAAGAGAGGAGGAACACTCCCTTATCGATCATAGGCTATTGATTGAACCTTATAAAGAAAACCCCTAAGTTTAACGCCTAATTTCCCTCCCCTCTGGAAATGGTAAACCCTTCTCTTCTTCTTCTTCTTCTCCCTGAATAATATAATTACGTTTTTAATCTGTAACCTGTCCTCCGTGGAAAGAAACCTTGATTGAATCACTGGAGTGTGGACTTTCATTGTCAGATGTGATTTCTCCTTTTACACGTAGATGTGTAAGGCAGCTTTGGTGCGTCCTGGGTTAGCAATTGTTTGGGGATGGGGGGGGGGGGTTCGGGCGACTGTAGCCTAAGCATAATAGAAAATTATGAGAGATAATTTCATCATCCCGCAAAGGTGTTGGCCTTGGTGTTGTGGTTATATCGGGAAGCCTTGTTGATTAATAATCTGAAGGGAACCTAGACAACAGTAGCCTATTGTGACATCATTTACGGCCATGAAATGTAAATTGAGATTTGTTTGATGCGATAGTTAGAATAGCAATAACAAATTGGCTACGCTCCCATTTCTAGTATTCAAGATGAATCACAAAGACGAAAGTTTGCATCCACAGTGTGAATAGCCTTAGTAAAAAGGAATTGAAAGCCTTGACACTCGTGAGGCAGTTGCGTTCAAAAAAAAAATTGCCCAAGAAAAAAATGTAAATACACAAAATAATTTATCTTTCGAACTGTCTGTGTTTGATAATTTTATTTCAATTTGCAAGTGGCTGAATGTATCTCTACCGGAGAAAGCATCTGAGCGAGCAAAACAGCGCCCCCCTCTGTCTCAGTATGTGTAGGCCATCTATCTGATGCTGTCTGGTCCAAAAGAGAATGACATTGTTGCCGCCCGTGGCATTGAATGCAACATTTGCCAATCAGCATTGAGCTAGCTAAAACTGTCCCTTTCCTGAATTAGCCATGGTTGGAGATAGGGATTTGGACTTGGGTTTTACTTAATTCTCCACACTGGTCAATGATTATAACGGAGATTCTGATCCAACCATTAATTCATACATTGTTGTGCCCCTGACCTGAGAGGATGGAAGTTCAATATGTAACTAGATGTAAAAGGCTAATGTTAACTAGCTAACGTTGCCCATAAATGGAAGTTAGGCGAGCGATCAAGCATTTTAGCCAAGTAGTCTAGGACAACAACAAATACAAGCATGTACTGTATGACAGAGGGATAGACTGTTTCCTCAACATGAAAGAGAGGAGGATGGAATTGGCGTTTCTCTACATGTTTTTAACTTGCACGCACGCACGCACGCACACGCACACACACACACACACACACACACACACACACACACACACACACACACACACACACACACACACACACACACACACACACACACACACACACACACACACACACACACACACACACACACACACACACACACACACACACACACACACACACACACACACACATGCACACTATGCTTTGTGGACTTCACTGGACAGAGGTTGCTATCCGGTTTTGTGCGGTTGAATTCATTCCGCCACTCTCTTTTCCTATTGTTTCGGCCTTTAGGCCTATAGTATATAGTATATATATATATATATAGTATATATATATATATATATATATATATATATATATATATATATATATATATATATATATATATATATATATATATATATATATATATATATATATATATATATATATATATATATATATATATATATATATCTCACTGTCGAAAGGCATATGATTTAGTAGGTTAAAGAGCAAACAATGCAATTATCACAACACATACAGAATGCCAAGAGGGTGCAAAGCTGTCGTCAAGGCAAAGGGTGGATACTTTGAAGAATCTCAAATCTCAAATATATTTTTTATTTATTTAACACTTTTTTGGTTACTACATGATTCCATATGTGTTATTTCATAGTTTTGATGTTTTCACTATTATTCTACAATGTAGAAAATAGTTTTTTTTAAATAAAGAAAAACCCTGGAACTGAGAAGGTGTGTCCAAACCTTTCACTGGTACTGTAGACTGTAACATGTCTTATTTTTGTATTTTATAATTTTTTTTGGGGGGGGGGGGTTCCCCACGCACCGCTACTGTTGTCATGTTATGTGCCTCTTTATACAAATATATACAAAAAGATGTAGCTTGAACACAACAATTAAAGACAACAATCACTGAAACAAGCTTAACACTGCAACAAGCTTAACACTGTAACAAGCTTAACACTGTAACAAGCTTAACACTACAACAAGCTTAACACTGTAACAAGCTTAATGCTGTAACAAGCTTAACGCTGTAACAAGCTTAACACTGTAACAAGCTCAAGTCAAACACTCTGACAAGCTTAACACTGAATCAAGCTTAACACTGTGACAAGCTTAACACTGTAACAAGCTTAACACTGTAACAAGCTTAACACTGTAACATGCTTAACATTGCAACAAGCGTAACACTGCAACAAGCTTAACACTGTAACAAGCTTAACACTGTAACAAGCTTAACACTGACACAAGCTTAACACTGTGACAAGCTAAACACTGTGACAAGCTTAACACTGAATCAAGCTTAACACTGTGACATGCTTAACATTGCAACAAGCTTAACACTGTAACAAGCTTAACACTTTAACAAACAGAACACTGCAACAAGCTTAACACTGTAACAAGCTTAACACTGTTACAAGCTTAACACTGAATCAAGCTTAACACTGTGACATGCTTAACATTGCAACAAGCTTAACACTGACACAAGCTTAACACTGTGACAAGCTAAACACTGTGACAAGCTTAACACTGAATCAAGCTTAACACTGTGACAAGCTTAACACTGAATCAAGCTTAAACTGTGACATGTTTAACATTCCTGATAATACTATTAACAAGCTTAACACTGAACAAGCTTAACACTGTGACATTTTCCCCAACAATAACTGCAACAAGCTAACACTGTGTTATTGTGCTTAACACTGTAACAAGCTTAACACTGACAAATAACACTGTGACAAGCTAAACACTGGAAAGGGGCTTGTTTTGAATCAAGTTTTAACAAGCTGTGACATGCTTAACATTGCAACAAGCTTAACACTGTAACAAGCTATTGCCATTTAACAAACATAACACTGCAACAAGTGTCACTGTAACAAGCTGTAACACTGTAACAAGCTTAACACTGAATCAAGCTTAACACTGTGACATGCTTAACATTGCAACAAGCTTAACACTGTAACAAGCTTAACACTGTAACAAGCTTAATTTTTATGCACTATTAAATATGTCAGTTTCTATATCATGATAATATATATTCTCTTTACATGATCATTATTATTGCCTTTTCCCCCCTAATAACTGGCCTAGGCTACCTACTGTTGTGTTATTGTGAAACGTGAACGCTGTCTAATGATTGTGAAATAATCTATCATATCCAGATGGAAAGGGGGCGTTGTTTTTGAATCTGTTTTAATGAAGCCCTTTAGGTAAAAGACCCAGTTAGCAAGAAGACACACACTATTGCCATTACAAGCATATCAGTGGTGTCACTGAGAGAATATTGTCAGTGAATACTGCCACCTTCTGGTAGAATTTTGTAAGTTCTGTTTTTTTGTTTGTTTCACATTTCACAGCAAGTGATGGGAGAGCTCGGTGGTGACAGAGAGAGAGAGCTCGGTGGCAACAGAGAGAGAGAGCTCGGTGGTGACAGAGAGAGAGAGAGCTCGGTGGCAACAGAGAGAAAGAGCTCGGTGGTGACAGAGAGAGAGAGAGCTCGGTGGCAACAGAGAGAAAGAGCTCGGTGGTGACAGAGAGAGAGAGCTCGGTGGTGACAGAGAGAGAGAGCTCGGTGGTGACAGAGAGAGAGTGCTTGGTGGCAACAGAGAGAGAGAGCTCGGTGGTAACAGAGAGAGAGAGCTCGGTAGTGACAGAGAGAGAGCTCGGTGGTGACAGAGAGAGAGAGCTCGGTAGTGACAGAGAGAGAGAGCTCGGTAGTGACAGAGAGAGAGAGCTCCATGCTGACAGAGAGAGAGAGCTCGGTGGTGACAGAGAGAGAGAGCTCGGTGGTGACAGAGAGAGAGAGCTTGGGAGTAACAGAGAGAGAGAGCTCGGGAGTAACAGAGAGAGGAGCTCGGTGGTGACAGAGAGAGAGAGCTCGGTAGTGACAGAGAGAGAGAGCTCCATGCTGACAGAGAGAGAGAGCTCGGTGGTGACAGAGAGAGAGAGCTCAGTGGTGACAGAGAGAGAGCTCGGTGGTGACAGAGAGAGAGCTCGGTGGTGACAGAGAGAGAGCACGGTGGTGACAGAGAGAGAGAGCTCAGTGGTGACAGAGAGAGAGCTCGGTGGTGACAGAGAGAGAGAGCTCGGTGGTGACAGAGAGAGAGAGCTCAGTGGTGACAGAGAGAGAGAGCTCGGTGGTGACAGAGAGAGAGAGCTCGGTGGTGACAGAGAGAGAAGCTCGGTGGTGACAGAGAGAGAGCTCAGTGGTGACAGAGAGAGAGAGCTCGGTGGTGACAGAGAGAGCTCCATGCTGACAGAGAGAGAGAGCTCCATGCTGACAGAGAGAGAGAGCTCCATGCTGACAGAGAGAGAGAGCTCCATGCTGACAGAGAGAGAGCTCGGTGGTGACAGAGAGAGAAAGCTCGGTGGTAACAGAGAGAGAGAGCTCGGTGGTAACAGAGAAAGCCCGGTTGTGTCTGTCATAAAGAATCAACATACAAATGCGTTTTTCTATGAAAGGTGTAATACGCTATCCTTTCTAGGTTAACTGATGTCATGCTGTTGTTTCTTCATCTTTAGTCACACTTCCTATAGTAGCCTACTGTTTACTGGCTGTATATTCAATAGGACTACATACTTTTGCCATCGTGTCATGTATATACTAATGTCCAGAGCTAGGTATAGGCTAGGATTATATGTTCGGGGTTAACTCAGAACTAAGATGTGTTGCACATTAAGAACCTACAGTACAGAAGAAGTCTGAAACCAATAGGTGCTCAATGGTAGCCTTTTTTTTCAGCACCATGGACAGAGCCCACAGCATTCTGAATGGGCCGATGTTATCTGACAAGTTTTCTAATAAAGAAAGACGATGAATGTAGTCCACATGATCGTGTCACGGCAGTGAAGAGGCTGGTGAATAGTATATTATAGCAATGCCATGTTGTCAATGTCTTGTTTTTTAGGCTGTTAATTAACTTGTGTTTATTCTTCAAAAAATGTGAGAATTTAACAAGAGAGAAAGAGGTAGAACAATGATCCTTGTTTCTATTCTATAAGGATCTTGGGCAGAGTCTCCCTATGTGTTGGCGATAAGGATCAGAGGATAGGAGATGCCTGGATAGACCTTGTGTTTATTTACAACCAACTCTCTTGGATAGTTTCCACCGTTGCAAAATAGTTTTGGACTCAATTGAGTTCTTCAACCTGATTCATATTGATCTCTCTGGGTCTCAATTGTCTCCACATTGACTCTGTACTGGTACCCCCTGTATATAGCCTCCACATTGACTCTGTACCGTAACACCCTGTATATAGCCTACACATTGACTCTGTACCGGTGCCCCCTGTATATAGCCTCCACATTGACTCTGTACCGGTACCCCTGTATATAGCCTCCACATTGACTCTGTACTGTACCCCCTGTATATAGCCTCCACATTGACTCTGTACCGTAACACACTGTATATAGCCTCCACATTGACTCTGTACCGGTACCCCCTGTATATAGCCTCCACATTGACTCTGTACCGGTACCCCCTGTATATAGCCTCCACATTGACTCTGTACCGGTACCCCCTGTATATAGCCTCCACATTGACTCTGTACCGTAACACACTGTATATAGCCTCCACATTGACTCTGTACTGGTACCCCTGTATATAGCCTCCACATTGACTCTGTACCGTAACACCCTGTATATAGCCTACACATTGACTCTGTACCGGTGCCCCCTGTATATAGCCTCCACATTGACTCTGTACCGGTACCCCCTGTATATAGCCTCCACATTGACTCTGTACCGGTACCCCCTGTATATAGTCTCCACATTGACTCTGTACTGGTACCCCCTTTATATAGCCTCCACATTGACTCTGTACCGTAACACACTGTATATAGCCTCCACATTGACTCTGTACCGGTACCCCCTGTATATAGCCTCCACATTGACTCTGTACCGGTACCCCTGTATATAGCCTCCACATTGACTCTGTACCGTAACACACTGTATATAGCCTCCACATTGACTCTGTACCGGTACCCCCTGTATATAGCCTCCACATTGACTCTGTACCGTAACACACTGTATATAGCCTCCACATTGACTCTGTACTGGTACCCCCTGTATATAGCCTCCACATTGACTCTGTACCGTAACACCCTGTATATAGCCTACACATTGACTCTGTACCGGTGCCCCCTGTATATAGCCTCCACATTGACTCTGTACCGGTACCCCCTGTATATAGCCTCCACATTGACTCTGTACCGGTACCCCCTGTATATAGTCTCCACATTGACTCTGTACCGGTACCCCCTGTATATAGCCTCCACATTGACTCTGTACCGGTACCCCCTGTATATAGCCTCCACATTGACTCTGTACCGGTAACCCCTGTATATAGCCTCCACATTGACTCTGTACCGGTACCCCCTGTATATAGCCTCCACATTGACTCTGTACCGTAACACACTGTATATAGCCTCCACATTGACTCTGTACCGGTACCCCCTGTATATAGCCTCCACATTGACTCTGTACCGTAACACACTGTATATAGCCTCCACATTGACTCTGTACCGGTACACCCTGTATATAGCCTCCACATTGACTCTGTACTGGTACCCCCTGTATATAGCCTCCACATTGACTCTGTACCGGTACCCCCTGTATATAGCCTTCACATTGACTCTGTACCGGTACCCCCTGTATATATCCTCCACATTGACTCTGTACCGTTACCACCTGTATATAGCCTCCACATTGACTCTGTACCGGTACACCCTGTATATAGCCTCCACATTGACTCTGTACCAGTACATCCTGTATATATCCTCCACATTGAGTCTGTTTTTATTTTTTTTTTTACTTTCACCTTTATTTAACCAGGTAGGCAAGTTGAGAACAAGTTCTCATTTACAATTGCAACCTCTGGCCAAGATAAAGCAAAGCAGTTCGACACATACAACAACAGAGTATGGAGTAAAACAAACATAATACAGTATAAACAATTCTATATACAATGTGAGCAAATGAGGTGAGATAAGGGAGGTAAAGGCAAAAAAAGGCCATGGTGGCAAAGTAAATACAATATAGCAAGTAAAACACTGGAATGGTAGATTTGCAATGGAAGAATTTGGAAAGTAGAAATAAAAATAATGGGGTGCAAAGGAGCAAAATTAATTAAATACAGTAGGGGAGAGGTAGTTGTTTGGGCTAAATTATAGGTGGGCTATGTACAGGTGCAGTAATCTGTGAGCTGCTCTGACAGTTGGTGCTTAAAGCTAGTGAGGGAGATGTGTTTCCAGTTTCAGAGATTTTTGTAGTTCGTTCCAGTCATTGGCAGCAGAGAACTGGAAAGAGAGGCGGCCAAAGAAAGAATTGGTTTTGGGGGTGACTAGAGAGATATACCTGCTGGAGCTTGTGCTACAGGTGGGAGATGCTAAGGTGACAAGCGAGCTGAGATAAGGGGGGACTTTACCTAGCAGGGTCTTGTAGATGACATGGAGCCAGTGGGTTTGGCGACGAGTATGAAGCGAGGGCCAGCCAACGAGAGCGTACAGGTCGCAATGGTGGGTAGTATATGGGGCTTTGGTGACAAAACGGATTGCACTGTGATAGACTGGTCTACTACACCTGTTGTATTCAACATTTCACTGTGAGGTCTACCACACCTGTTGAATTCAGCAATTCACTGTAAATGACAACTACTCCTGTTGTATTCAGCATTTCACTGTAAGGTCTACTACACCTGTTGTATGCAGCATTTCACTGTAAAGTCTACGACACCTGTTGTATTCAGCATTTCACTGTGAGGTCTACTACACCTGTTGTATTCAGCATTTCACTGTGAGGTCTACTCCACCTGTTGTATTCAGCATTTCACTGTGAGGTCTACTACACCTGTGTATTCAGCATTTCACTGTGAGGTCTACTACACCTGTTGTATTCAGCATTTCACTGTAAGGTCTACTACACCTGTTGTATTCAGCATTTCACTGTGAGGTCTACTACACCTGTTGTATTCAGCATTTCACTGTGAGGTCTACTACACCTGTTGTATTCAGCATTTAACTGTGAGGTCTACTACACCTGTTGTATTCAGCATTTCACTGTAAGGTCTACTACACCTGTTGTATTCAGCATTTCACTGTGAGGTCTACTAAACCTGTTGTACTCAGCATTTCACTGTAAGGTCTACTACACCTGTTGTATTCAGCATTTCACTGTGAGGTCTACTACACCTGTTGTATTCAGCATTTCACTGTGAGGTCTACTACACCTGTTGTATTCAGCATTTCACTGTAAGGTCCACTACACCTGTTGTATTCAGCATTTCACTGTGAGGTCTACTACACCTGTTGTATTCAGCATTTCACTGTAAGATCTACTACACCTGTTGTATTCAGCATTTCACTGTAAGGTCTACTACACCTGTTGTATTCAGCATTTCACTGTAAGGTCTACTACACCTGTTGTATTCAGCATTTCACTGTAAGGTCTACTACACCTGTTGTATTCAGCATTTCACTGCAAGGTCTACTACACCTGTTGGATTTGGGGCATGTGACAAATACAATTTGATTTTGAACAATGGTTATACACAGAATACTAATTTGGAAAACCAAGGATTGATTGAAGGGCTAAAAGGACAGATAATGGATATGATTCATTCATGTCAGCCAGTATATTAATCAAAAATAGAAAATACTTCATTTAAATTATTTATTCCATATGAAGGGTTGTGATTTCAGGCAGTATATTTCATTGTATTTTGTTAACAGCACATTATGAGTAATGCTATGTGTGTTTTGTCTTTTATCAGTCCGTCGGCTTGTTTGCTAGTCTGTGTGTGTACTTTTGTGTGGGAGGCATGGCAACCATCTGGCAACGGAATGTTGACATTTGATGACATACTTCCTCTGTCAACAAAGAGAAGCTATTTCTTTATCCTTTATCTTCAACCGCATTGCAAGCCCACAGACTGAAGACTACTGTATGGGTAGTGTTGGGTTGTAGCCCACAGACTGAAGACTACTGTACGGGTAGTGTTGGGTTGTAGCCCACAGACTGAAGACTACTGTATGGGTAGTGTTGGGTTGTAGCCCACAGACTGAAGACTACTGTATGGGTAGTGTTGGGTTGTAGCCCACATACTGAAGACTACTGTATGGGTAGTGTTGGGTTATAACCCACCGACTGAAGACTACTGTATGGGTAGTGTTGGGTTGTAGCCCACAGACTGAAGACTACTGTATGGGTAGTGTTGGGTTGTAGCCCACAGACTGAAGACTGCTGTATGCGTAGTGTTGGGTTGTAGCCCACAGACTGAAGACTACTGTACGGGTAGTGTTGGGTTGTAGCCCACAGACTGAAGACTACTGTATGGGTAGTGTTGGGTTGTAGCCCACAGACTGAAGACTACTGTATGGGTAGTGTTGGGTTGTAGCCCACAGACTGAAGACTACTGTATGGGTAGTGTTGGGTTGTAGCCCACAGACTGAAGACTACTGTATGGGTAGTGTTGGGTTGTAGCCCACATACTGAAGACTACTGTATGGGTAGTGTTGGGTTATAACCCACCGACTGAAGACTACTGTATGGGTAGTGTTGGGTTGTAGCCCACAGACTGAAGACTACTGTATGGGTAGTGTTGGGTTGTAGCCCACAGACTGAAGACTGCTGTATGGGTAGTGTTGGGTTGTAGCCCACAGACTGAAGACTACTGTATGGGTAGTGTTGGGTTGTCGCCCACAGACTGAATACTACTGTATGGGTAGTGTTGTGTTGTAGCCTGCTGACTGAGGACTACAGTATGGGTAGTGATGGGTTGAAGCCGACAGACTGAAGACTACTGTATGGGTAGTGTTGGGTTGTAAACCCACAGACTGAAGACCTCTGTATGGGTAGTGTTGGGTTGAAGCCTGCTAACTGAAGACTACTGTATGGGTAGTGTTGGGTTGTAAACCCACCAACTGAAGACTACTGTATGGGTAGTGTTGGGTTGTAGCCTGCTGACCGAAGACTACTATATGGGTGGTGTTGGGTTGTAAACCCACAGACTGAAGACTACTGTATAGCTAGTGTTGGGTTGTAGCCCACAGACTGAAGACGACTGTATGGGAAGTGTTGGGTTGTAGCCCACAGACTGAAGACTACTGTATGGGTAGTGTTGGGTTGTAGCCCACAGCCTGAAGACTACTGTATGGGTAGTGTTGGGTTGTCGCCCACAGACTGAATACTACTGTATGGGTAGTGTTGTGTTGTAGCCTGCTGACTGAAGACTACTGTATGGGTAGTGTTGGGTTGTAGCCTGCTGACTGAAGACTACTGTATGGTTAGTGTTGGGTTGTAGCCTGCTGACTGAGGACTACTGTATGGGTTGTGTTGGGTTGTAGCTCACAGACTGTAGACTACTGTATGGGTAGTGTTGGGTTTTAGCCCACAGACTGAAGACTACTGTATGGGTTGTGTTGGGTTGAAGCCCACAGACTGAAGACTACTGTATGGGTAGTGATGGGTTGTTTCCCACAGACTGAAGACTACTGTATGGGTAGTGTTGGGTTGTAAACACACAGACTGAATACTACTATAAGGGTAGTGTTGGGTTGTAGCCTGCTGACTGAAGACTACTGTATGGGTTGTGTTGGGTTGTTGCCTGCTGACTGTAGACTACTGTATGGGTAGTGTTGGGTTGTATCCTGCTGACTGAAGATAACTCTATGGGTAGTGTTGGGTTGTAAACCCACAGACTGAAGACTACTGTATGGGTAGTGTTGCGTTGTAGCCTGCTGACTGAAGACTACTGTATGGGTAGTGTTGGGTTGTAGCCTACTGACTGAAGACTACTGTATCGGTAGTGTTGGGTTGTAGCCCACAGACTGAAGACTACTGTATGGGTAGTGTTGGGTTGTAGCCTGCTGACTGAAGACTACTGTATGGGTAGTGTTGGGTTGAAGCCCACAGACTGAAGACTACTGTATGGGTTGTGTTGGGTTGTAGACCACAGACTGAAGACTACTGTATGGGTAGTGCTGGGTTGTAGCCCACAGACTGAAGACTACTGTATGGGTAGTGTTGGGTTGAAGCCCACAGACTGAAGACTACTGTATGGGTAGTGTTGGGTTGTAGCCTGCTGACTGAAGACTACTGTATGGGTAGTGTTGGGTTGTAGCCCACAGACTGAAGACTACTGTATGGGTAGTGTTGGGTTGTAGCCCACAGACTGAAGACTACTGTATGGGTAGTGGTGAGTTGTAGCCTGCTGACTGAAGACTACTGTATGGGTAGTGTTGGGTTGTAAACACACAGACTGAAGACTACTGTATGGGTAGTGTTGGGTTGTAGCCTGCTGACTGAAGACTACTGTATGGGTAGTGTTGGGTTGTAGACTGCTGACTAAAGACTACTGTATGGGCAGTGTTGGGTTGTAGCCTGCTGACCGAAGACTACTACATGGGTAGTGTTGGGTTGTAAACCCACAGACTGAAGACTACTGTATGGGTAGTGTTGGGTTGTAGCCCACAGACTTAAGACTACTGTATGGGTAGTGTTGGGTTGTAGCCCACAGCCTGAAGACTACTGTATGGGTAGTGTTGGGTTGTAGCCCACAGACTGAAGACTACTGTATGGGTAGTGTTGGGTTGTAGCCTGCTGACTGCTGACTACTGTATGGGTAGTGTTGGGTTGTAGCCCACAGACTGAAGACGACTGTATGGGTAGTGTTGGGCTGGAGCCTGCTGACTGACGACTACTGTATGGGTAGTGTTGGGTTGTAGCCTGCTGACTGAAGACTACTGTATGGGTTGTGCTGGGTTGTACCCCACAGACTGAAGACTACTGTATGGGTAGTGTTGGGTTGAAGCCCACAGACTGAAGACTACTGTATGGGTAGTGTTGGGTTGTAGCCTGCTGACTGCTGACTACTGTATGGGTAGTGTTGGGTTGTAGCCCACAGACTGAAGACGACTGTATGGGTAGTGTTGGGCTGGAGCCTGCTGACTGACGACTACTGTATGGGTAGTGTTGGGTTGTAGCCTGCTGACTGAAGACTACTGTATGGGTTGTGCTGGGTTGTACCCCACAGACTGAAGACTACTGTATGGGTAGTGTTGGGTTGAAGCCCACAGACTGAAGACTACTGTATGGGTAGTGTTGGGTTGTAGCCTGCTGACTGAAGACTACTGTATGGGTAGTGTTGGGTTGTAGCCCACAGACTGAAGACTACTGTATGGGTAGTGTTGGGTTGTAGCCCACAGACTGAAGACTACTGTATGGGTAGTGGTGAGTTGTAGCCTGCTGACTGAAGACTACTGTATGGGTAGTGTTGGGTTGTAAACACACAGACTGAAGACTACTGTATGGGTAGTGTTGGGTTGTAGCCTGCTGACTGAAGACTACTGTATGGGTAGTGTTGGGTTGTAGACTGCTGACTAAAGACTACTGTATGGGCAGTGTTGGGTTGTAGCCTGCTGACCGAAGACTACTACATGGGTAGTGTTGGGTTGTAAACCCACAGACTGAAGACTACTGTATGGGTAGTGTTGGGTTGTAGCCCACAGACTTAAGACTACTGTATGGGTAGTGTTGGGTTGTAGCCCACAGCCTGAAGACTACTGTATGGGTAGTGTTGGGTTGTAGCCTGCTGACTGAAGACTACTGTATGGGTAGTGTTGGGTTGTAGCCCACAGACTGAAGACTACTGTATGGGTAGCGTTGGGTTGTAGCCCACCGACTGAATACTACTGTATGGGTAGTGTTGGGTTGTAGCCTGCTGACTGAAGACTACTGTATGGGTAGTGTTGGGTTGTAGCCCACAGACTGAAGACTACTGTATGGGTAGTGTTGGGTTGTAGCCTGCTGACTGAAGACTACTGTATGGGTAGTGTTGGGTTGTAGCCCACAGACTGAAGACTACTGTATGGGTAGTGATGGGTTGGAGCCTGCTGACTGAAGACTACTGTATGGGTAGTGTTGGGTTGAAGCCCACAGACTGAAGACTACTGTATGGGTAGTGTTGGGTTGGAGCCTGCTGACTGAAGACTACTGTATGGGTAGTGTTGGGTTGTAGCCTGCTGACTGAAGACTACTGTATGGGTAGTGTTGGGGTGTTGCCTGCTGACTGAATACTACTGTATGGGTATTGTTGGGTTGTAGCCTGCTGACTGAGGACCACTGTATGGGTAGTGCTGGGTCGTTGCCCACAGACTGAAGACTACTGTATGGGTAGTTTTGAGTTGTAACCTGCTGACTGAAGACTACTGTATGGGTAGTGTTGGGTTGTAGCCTGCTGACTGAAGACTACCGTATGTGTAGTGTTGGGTTGTAGCCCACAGACTGAAGACTACTGTATGGGTAGTGTTGGGTTGTAGCCCACAGACTGAAGACTACTGTATGGGTAGCGTTGGGTTGTAGCCCACCGACTGAATACTACTGTATGGGTAGTGTTGTGTTGTAGCCTGCTGACTGAGGACTAGTGTATGGGTAGTGTTGGGTTGAAGCCCACATACTGAAGACTACTGTATGGGTAGTGTTGGGTTGTTTCCCACAGACTGAAGACTACTGTATGGGTAGTGTTGGGTTGTTGCCTGCTGACTGAATACTACTGTATGGGTATTGTTGGGTTGTAGCCTGCTGACTGAGGACTACTGTATGGGTAGTGTTGGGTTGTAGACCACAGACTGAAGACTACTGTATGGGTAGTGTTGGGTTGTAGCCTGCTGACTGAAGACTACTGTATGGGTAGTGTTGGGTTGTAGCCCACAGACTGAAGACTACTGTATGGGTAGTGGTGAGTTGTAGCCTGCTGACTGAAGACTACTGTATGGGTAGTGTTGGGTTGTAAACCCACAGACTGAAGACTACTGTATGGGTAGTGTTGGGTTGTAGCCTGCTGACTGAAGACTACTGTATGTGTAGTGTTGGGTTGAAGCCCACAGACTGAAGACTACTGTATGGGTAGAGTTGGGTTGTAGCCTGCTGACTGAAGACTACTTTATGGGTAGTGTTGGGTTGTAGCCCACAGACTGAAGACTACTGTATGGGTAGTGTTGGGTTGTAGCCCACAGACTGAAGACTACTGTATGGGTAGTGTTGGGTTGTAGCCCACAGACTGAAGACTACTGTATGGGTAGTGTTGGGTTGTAGCCCACAGACTGAAGACTACTGTATGGGTAGTGTTGGGTTGTAGCCTGCTGACTGAAGACTACTGTATGTGTAGTGTTGGGTTGTAGCCCACAGACTGAAGACTACTGTATGGGTAGTGTTGGGTTGGAGCCTGCTGACTGAAGACTACTGTATGGGTAGTGTTGGGTTGTAGCCCACAGCCTGAAGACTACTGTATGGGTAGTGTTGGGTTGTAGCCCACAGACTGAAGACTACTACATGGGTAGTGTTGGGTTGTAAACCCACAGACTGAAGACTACTGTATGGGTAGTGTTGGGTTGTAGCCCACAGACTTAAGACTACTGTATGGGTAGTGTTGGGTTGTAGCCCACAGCCTGAAGACTACTGTATGGGTAGTGTTGGGTTGTAGCCCACAGACTGAAGACTACTGTATGGGTAGTGTTGGGTTGTAGCCTGCTGACTGCTGACTACTGTATGGGTAGTGTTGGGTTGTAGCCCACAGACTGAAGACGACTGTATGGGTAGTGTTGGGCTGGAGCCTGCTGACTGACGACTACTGTATGGGTAGTGTTGGGTTGTAGCCTGCTGACTGAAGACTACTGTATGGGTAGTGTTGGGTTGTAGCCCACAGACTGAAGACTACTGTATGGGTAGTGTTGGGTTGAAGCCCACAGACTGAAGACTACTGTATGGGTAGTGTTGGGTTGTAGCCTGCTGACTGAAGACTACTGTATGGGTAGTGTTGGGTTGTAGCCCACAGACTGAAGACTGTATGGGTAGTGTTGGGCTGGAGCCTGCTGACTGACGACTACTGTATGGGTAGTGTTGGGTTGTAGCCTGCTGACTGAAGACTACTGTATGGGTTGTGCTGGGTTGTACCCCACAGACTGAAGACTACTGTATGGGTAGTGTTGGGTTGAAGCCCACAGACTGAAGACTACTGTATGGGTAGTGTTGGGTTGTAGCCTGCTGACTGAAGACTACTGTATGGGTAGTGTTGGGTTGTAGCCCACAGACTGAAGACTACTGTATGGGTAGTGTTGGGTTGTAGCCCACAGACTGAAGACTACTGTATGGGTAGTGGTGAGTTGTAGCCTGCTGACTGAAGACTACTGTATGGGTAGTGTTGGGTTGTAAACCACAGACTGAAGACTACTGTATGGGTAGTGTTGGGTTGTAGCCTGCTGACTGAAGACTACTGTATGGGTAGTGTTGGGTTGTAGACTGCTGACTAAAGACTACTGTATGGGCAGTGTTGGGTTGTAGCCTGCTGACTGAAGACTACTACATGGGTAGTGTTGGGTTGTAAACCCACAGACTGAAGACTACTGTATGGGTAGTGTTGGGTTGTAGCCCACAGACTTAAGACTACTGTATGGGTAGTGTTGGGTTGTAGCCCACAGCCTGAAGACTACTGTATGGGTAGTGTTGGGTTGTAGCCTGCTGACTGAAGACTACTGTATGGGTATTGTTGGGTTGTAGCCCACAGACTGAAGACTACTGTATGGGTAGGGTTGGGTTGTAGCCCACCGACTGAAGACTACTGTATGGGTAGTGTTGGGTTGTAGCCTGCTGACTGAAGACTACTGTATGGGTAGTGTTGGGTTGTAGCCCACAGACTGAAGACTACTGTATGGGTAGTGTTGGGTTGTAGCCTGCTGACTGAAGACTACTGTATGGGTAGTGTTGGGTTGTAGCCCACAGACTGAAGACTACTGTATGGGTAGTGATGGGTTGGAGCCTGCTGACTGAAGACTACTGTATGGGTAGTGTTGGGTTGTAGCCCACAGACTGAAGACTACTGTATGGGTAGTGTTGGGTTGGAGCCTGCTGACTGAAGACTACTGTATGGGTAGTGTTGGGTTGTAGCCTGCTGACTGAAGACTACTGTATGGGTAGTGTTGGGTTGTTGCCTGCTGACTGAATACTACTGTATGGGTATTGTTGGGTTGTAGCCTGCTGACTGAGGACCACTGTATGGGTAGTGCTGGGTCGTTGCCCACAGACTGAAGACTACTGTATGGGTAGTTTGAGTTGTAACCTGCTGACTGAAGACTACTGTATGGGTAGTGTTGGGTTGTAGCCTGCTGACTGAAGACTACTGTATGGGTAGTGTTGGGTTGTAGCCCACAGACTGAAGACTACTGTATGGGTAGCGTTGGGTTGTAGCCCACCGACTGAATACTACTGTATGGGTAGTGTTGTGTTGTAGCCTGCTGACTGAGGACTACTGTATGGGTAGTGTTGGGTTGAAGCCCACATGGGTACTGTATGGGTAGTGTTGGGTTGTTTCCCACAGACTGAAGACTACTGTATGGGTAGTGTTGGGTTGTTGCCTGCTGACTGAATACTACTGTATGGGTATTGTTGGGTTGTAGCCTGCTGACTGAGGACTACTGTATGGGTAGTGTTGAGTTGTAGCCCACAGACTGAAGACTACTGTATGGGTAGTGTTTGGTTGTAGCCTGCTGACTGAAGACTACTGTATGGGTAGTGTTGGGTTGTAGCCCACAGACTGAAGCCTACTGTATGGGTAGTGTTTGGTTGTAGCCTGCTGACTGAAGACTACTGTATGGGTAGTGTTGGGTTGTAAACACACAGACTGAAGACTACTGTATGGGTAGTGTTGGGTTGTAGCCTGCTGACTGAAGACTACTGTATGTGTAGTGTTGGGTTGAAGCCCACAGACTGAAGACTACTGTATGGGTAGTGTTGGGTTGTAGCCTGCTGACTGAAGACTACTGTATGGGTAGTGTTGGGTTGTAGCCCACAGACTGAAGACTACTGTATGGGTAGTGTTGGGTTGTAGCCTGCAGACTGAAGACTACTGTATGGGTAGTGTTGGGTTGTAGCCCACAGACTGAAGACTACTGTATGGGTAGTGTTGGGTTGTAGCCCACAGACTGAAGACTACTGTATGGGTAGTGTTGGGTTGTAGCCTGCTGACTGAAGACTACTGTATGGGTAGTGTTGGGTTGTAGCCCACAGACTGAAGCCTACTGTATGGGTAGTGTTTGGTTGTAGCCTGCTGACTGAAGACTACTATGTAGTGTTGGGTTGTAGCCCACAGACTGAAGACTACTGTATGGGTAGTGTTGGGTTGGAGCCTGCTGACTGAAGACTACTGTATGGGTAGTGTTGGGTTGTAGCCTGCTGACTGAAGACTACTGTATGGGTAGTGTTGGGTTGTAGCCCACAGACTGAAGACTACTGTATGGGTAGTGTTGGGTTGTAGCCCACAGACTGAAGACTACTGTATGGGTAGCGTTGGGTTGTAGCCCACCGACTGAATACTACTGTATGGGTAGTGTTGGGTTGTAGCCTGCTGACTGAAGACTACTGTATGGGTAGTGTTGGGTTGTAGCCCACAGACTGAAGACTACTGTATGGGTAGTGTTGGGTTGGAGCCTGCTGACTGAAGACTACTGTATGGGTAGTGTTGGGTTGAAGCCCACAGACTGAAGACTACTGTATGGGTAGTGTTGGGTTGGAGCCTGCTGACTGAAGACTACTGTATGGGTAGTGTTGGGTTGTAGCCTGCTGACTGAAGACTACTGTATGGGTAGTGTTGGGGTGTTGCCTGCTGACTGAATACTACTGTATGGGTATTGTTGGGTTGTAGCCTGCTGACTGAGGACCACTATATGGGTAGTGCTGGGTCGTTGCCCACAGACTGAAGACTACTGTATGGGTAGTTTTGAGTTGTAACCTGCTGACTGAAGACTACTGTATGGGTAGTGTTGGGTTGTAGCCCACAGACTGAAGACTACTGTATGTGTAGTGTTGGGTTGTAGCCCACAGACTGTATACTACTGTATGGGTAGTGTTGTGTTGTAGCCTGCTGACTGAAGACTACTGTATGGGTAGTGTTGGGTTGAAGCCCACAGACTGAAGACTACTGTATGGGTAGTGTTGCGTTGTAGCCTGCTGACTGAAGACTACTGTATGGGTAGTGTTGGGTTGTAAGCCCACAGACTGAAGACTACTGTATGGGTAGTGTTGGGTTGTAGCCCACAGACTGAAGACTACTGTATGGGTAGTGTTGGGTTGTAGCCCACAGAATGAAGACTACTGTATGGGTAGTGTTGGGTTGTAGCCTGCTGACTGAAGACTACTTTATGGGTAGTGTTGGGTTGTAGCCCACAGACTGAAGACTACTGTATGGGTAGTGTTGGGTTGTAGCCCACAGACTGAAGACTACTGTATGGGTAGTGTTGTGTTGTAGCCTGCTGACTGAGGACTACTGTAACGGTAGTGTTGGGTTGAAGCTACTGAAGACTACTGTATGGTAGTGTTGGGTTGTAGCCTGCTGACTGAAGACTACTGTATGGGTAGTGTTGGGTTGTAGCCCACAGACTGAAGCCTACTGTATGGGTAGTGTTGGGTTGTAGCCTGCTGACTGAAGACTACCGTATGTGTAGTGTTGGGTTGTAGCCCACAGACTGAAGACTACTGTATGGGTAGTGTTGGGTTGGAGCCTGCTGACTGAAGACTACCGTATGTGTAGTGTTGGGTTGTAGCCCACAGACTGAAGACTACTGTATGGGTAGTGTTGGGTTGGAGCCTGCTGACTGAAGACTACTGTATGGGTGGTGTTGGGTTGTAGCCTGCTGACTGAAGACTACCGTATGTGTAGTGTTGGGTTGTAGCCCACAGACTGAAGACTACTGTATGGGTAGTGTTGGGTTGTAGCCCACAGACTGAAGACTACTGTATGGGTAGTGTTGGGTTGTAGCCCACCGACTGAATACTACTGTATGGGTAGTGTTGGGTTGTAGCCTGCTGACTGAAGACTACTGTATGGGTAGTGTTGGGTTGTAGCCCACAGACTGAAGACTACTGTATGGGTAGTGTTGGAGCCTGCTGACTGAAGACTACTGTATGGGTAGTGTTGGGTTGAAGCCCACAGACTGAAGACTACTGTATGGGTAGTGTTGGGTTGGAGCCTGCTGACTGAAGACTACTGTATGGGTAGTTTTGAGTTGTAACCTGCTGACTGAAGACTACTGTATGGGTAGTGTTGGGTTGTAGCCCACAGACTGAAGACTACTGTATGGGTAGTGTTGGGTTGTAGCCTGCAGACTGAATACTACTGTATGGGTAGTGTTGTGGTTGTAGCCTGCTGACTGAGGACTACTGTATGGGTAGTGTTGGGTTGAAGCCTGCAGACTGAAGACTACTGTATGGGTAGTGTTGGGTTGTAGCCTGCTGACTGAAGACTACTTTATGGGTAGTGTTGGGTTGTAGCCCACAGACTGAAGACTACTGTATGGGTAGTGTTGGGTTGTAGCCCACAGACTGAAGACTGCTGTATGGGTAGTGTTGTGTTGTAGCCTGCTGACTGAGGACTACTGTAACGGTAGTGTTGGGTTGAAGCCCACATACTGAAGACTACTGTATGGGTAGTGTTGGGTTGTAGCCTGCTGACTGAAGACTACTGTATGGGTAGTGTTGGGTTGTAGCCCACAGACTGAAGCCTACTGTATGGGTAGTGTTTGGTTGTAGCCTGCTGACTGAAGACTACCGTATGTGTAGTGTTGGGTTGTAGCCCACAGACTGAAGACTACTGTATGGGTAGTGTTGGGTTGGAGCCTGCTGACTGAAGACTACCGTATGTGTAGTGTTGGGTTGTAGCCCACAGACTGAAGACTACTGTATGGGTAGTGTTGGGTTGGAGCCTGCTGACTGAAGACTACTGTATGGGTGGTGTTGGGTTGTAGCCTGCTGACTGAAGACTACCGTATGTGTAGTGTTGGGTTGTAGCCCACAGACTGAAGACTACTGTATGGGTAGTGTTGGGTTGTAGCCCACAGACTGAAGACTACTGTATGGGTAGCGTTGGGTTGTAGCCCACCGACTGAATACTACTGTATGGGTAGTGTTGGGTTGTAGCCTGCTGACTGAAGACTACTGTATGGGTAGTGTTGGGTTGTAGCCCACAGACTGAAGACTACTGTATGGGTAGTGTTGGGTTGGAGCCTGCTGACTGAAGACTACTGTATGGGTAGTGTTGGGTTGAAGCCCACAGACTGAAGACTACTGTATGGGTAGTGTTGGGTTGGAGCCTGCTGACTGAAGACTACTGTATGGGTAGTTTTGAGTTGTAACCTGCTGACTGAAGACTACTGTATGGGTAGTGTTGGGTTGTAGCCCACAGACTGAAGACTACTGTATGTGTAGTGTTGGGTTGTAGCCCACAGACTGTATACTACTGATGGGTAGTGTTGTGTTGTAGCCTGACTGAGGACTACTGTATGGGTAGTGTTGGGTTGAAGCCCACAGACTGAAGACTACTGTATGGGTAGTGTTGCGTTGTAGCCTGCTGACTGAAGACTACTGTATGGGTAGTGTTGGGTTGAAGCCCACAGACTGAAGACTACTGTATGGGTAGTGTTGGGTTGTAGCCCACAGACTGAAGACTACTGTATGGGTAGTGTTGGGTTGTAGCCCACAGACTGAAGACTACAGTATGGGTAGTGTTGGGTTGTAGCCTGCTGACTGAAGACTACTTTATGGGTAGTGTTGGGTTGTAGCCCACAGACTGAAGACTACTGTATGGGTAGTGTTGGGTTGTAGCCCACAGACTGAAGACTGCTGTATGGGTAGTGTTGTGTTGTAGCCTGCTGACTGAGGACTACTGTAAGGTACCCACATACTGAAGACTACTGGGTAGTGTTGGGTTGTAGCCTGCTGACTGAAGACTACTGTATGGGTAGTGTTGGGTTGTAGCCCACAGACTGAAGCCTACTGTATGGGTAGTGTTTGGTTGTAGCCTGCTGACTGAAGACTACCGTATGTGTAGTGTTGGGTTGTAGCCCACAGACTGAAGACTACTGTATGGGTAGTGTTGGGTTGGAGCCTGCTGACTGAAGACTACCGTATGTGTAGTGTTGGGTTGTAGCCCACAGACTGAAGACTACTGTATGGGTAGTGTTGGGTTGGAGCCTGCTGACTGAAGACTACTGTATGGGTAGTGTTGGGTTGTAGCCTGCTGACTGAAGACTACCGTATGTGTAGTGTTGGGTTGTAGCCCACAGACTGAAGACTACTGTATGGGTAGTGTTGGGTTGTAGCCCACAGACTGAAGACTACTGTATGGGTAGCTTGGGTTGTAGCCCACCGACTGAATACTACTGTATGGGTAGTGTAGGGTTGTAGCCTGCTGACTGAAGACTACTGTATGGGTAGTGTTGGGTTGTAGCCCACAGACTGAAGACTACTGTATGGGTAGTGTTGGGTTGGAGCCTGCTGACTGAAGACTACTGTATGGGTAGTGTTGGGTTGAAGCCCACAGACTGAAGACTACTGTATGGGTAGTGTTGGGTTGGAGCCTGCTGACTGAAGACTACTGTATGGGTATTGTTGGGTTGTAGCCTGCTGACTGAGGACCACTGTATGGGTAGTGCTGGGTCGTTGCCCACAGACTGAAGACTACTGTATGGGTAGTTTTGAGTTGTAACCTGCTGACTGAAGACTACTGTATGGGTAGTGTTGGGTTGTAGCCCACAGACTGAAGACTACTGTATGTGTAGTGTTGGGTTGTAGCCCAGACTGTATACTACTGTATGGGTAGTGTTGTGTTGTAGCCTGCTGACTGAGGACTACTGTATGGGTAGTGTTGGGTTGAAGCCCACAGACTGAAGACTACTGTATGGGTAGTGTTGGGTTGTAGCCTGCTGACTGAAGACTACTGTATGGGTAGTGTTGGGTTGAAGCCCACAGACTGAAGACTACTGTATGGGTAGTGTTGGGTTGTAGCCTGACTGAAGACTACTGTATGGGTAGTGTTGGGTTGTAGCCCACAGAATGAAGACTACAGTATGGGTAGTGTTGGGTTGTAGCCTGCTGACTGAAGACTACTTTATGGGTAGTGTTGGGTTGTAGCCCACAGACTGAAGACTACTGTATGGGTAGTGTTGGGTTGTAGCCCACAGACTGAAGACTGCTGTATGGGTAGTGTTGTGTTGTAGCCTGCTGACTGAGGACTACTGTAACGGTAGTGTTGGGTTGAAGCCCACATACTGAAGACTACTGTATGGGTAGTGTTGGGTTGTTTCCCACAGACTGAAGACTACTGTATGGGTAGTGTTGGGTTGTTAACACACAGACTGAATACTACTATATAGGTAGTGTTGGGTTGTAGCCTGCTGACTGAAGACTACTGTATGGGTAGTGTTGGGTTGTAGCCCACAGACTGAAGCCTACTGTATGGGTAGTGTTTGGTTGTAGCCTGCTGACTGAAGACTACCGTATGTGTAGTGTTGGGTTGTAGCCCACAGACTGAAGACTACTGTATGGGTAGTGTTGGGTTGGAGCCTGCTGACTGAAGACTACTGTATGTGTTGTGTTGGGTTGTAGCCTGCTGACTGAAGACTGCCGTATGTGTAGTGTTGGGTTGTACCCCACAGACTGAAGACTACTGTATGGGTAGTGTTGGGTTGAAGCCCACAGACTGAAGACTACTGTATGGGTAGTGTTGGGTTGTAGCCTGCTGACTGAAGACTACTGTATGGGTAGTGTTGGGTTGTAGCCCACAGACTGAAGACTACTGTATGGGTAGTGTTGGGTTGTAGCCCACAGACTGAAGACTACTGTATGGGTAGTGGTGAGTTGTAGCCTGCTGACTGAAGACTACTGTATGGGTAGTGTTGGGTTGTAAACACACAGACTGAAGACTACTGTATGGGTAGTGTTGGGTTGTAGCCCACAGACTGAAGACTACTGTATGGGTAGTGTTGGGTTGTCGCCCACAGACTGAATACTACTGTATGGGTAGTGTTGTGTTGTAGCCTGCTGACTGAGGACTACAGTATGGGTAGTGATGGGTTGAAGCCGACAGACTGAAGACTACTGTATGGGTAGTGTTGGGTTGTAAACCCACCAAATGAAGACTACTGTATGGGTAGTGTTGGGTTGTAGCCTGCTGACCGAAGACTACTATAAGGGTGGTGTTGGGTTGTAAACCCACAGACTGAAGACTACTGTATAGCTAGTGTTGGGTTGTAGCCCACAGACTGAAGACGTGTATGGGAAGTGTTGGGTTGTAGCCCACAGACTGAAGACTACTGTATGGGTAGTGTTGGGTTGTAGCCCACAGCCTGAAGACTACTGTATGGGTAGTGTTGGGTTGTCGCCCACAGACTGAATACTACTGTATGGGTAGTGTTGTGTTGTAGCCTGCTGACTGAAGACTACTGTATGGGTAGTGTTGGGTTGTAGCCTGCTGACTGAAGACTACTGTATGGTTAGTGTTGGGTTGTAGCCTGCTGACTGAGGACTACTGTATGGGTTGTGTTGGGTTGTAGCTCACAGACTGTAGACTACTGTATGGGTAGTGTTGGGTTTTAGCCCACAGACTGAAGACTACTGTATTGGTAGTGATGGGTTGTTTCCCACAGACTGAAGACTACTGTATGGGTAGTGTTGGGTTGTAAACACACAGACTGAATACTACTATAAGGGTAGTGTTGGGTTGTAGCCTGCTGACTGAAGACTACTGTATGGGTTGTGTTGGGTTGTTGCCTGCTGACTGTAGACTACTGTATGGGTAGTGTTGGGTTGTATCCTGCTGACTGAAGATAACTCTATGGGTAGTGTTGGGTTGTAAACCCACAGACTGAAGACTACTGTATGGGTAGTGTTGCGTTGTAGCCTGCTGACTGAAGACTACTGTATGGGTAGTGTTGGGTTGTAGCCTACTGACTGAAGACTACTGTATCGGTAGTGTTGGGTTGTAGCCCACAGACTGAAGACTACTGTATGGGTAGTGTTGGGTTGTAGCCTGCTGACTGAAGACTACTGTATGGGTAGTGTTGGGTTGAAGCCCACAGACTGAAGACTACTGTATGGGTTGTGCTGGGTTGTACCCCACAGACTGAAGACTACTTTATGGGTAGTGTTGGGTTGTAGACCACAGACTGAAGACTACTGTATGGGTAGTGCTGGGTTGTAGCCCACAGACTGAAGACTACTGTATGGGTAGTGTTGGGTTGAAGCCCACAGACTGAAGACTACTGTATGGGTAGTGTTGGGTTGTAGCCTGCTGACTGAAGACTACTGTATGGGTAGTGTTGGGTTGTAGCCCACAGACTGAAGACTACTGTATGGGTAGTGTTGGGTTGTAGCCCACAGACTGAAGACTACTGTATGGGTAGTGGTGAGTTGTAGCCTGCTGACTGAAGACTACTGTATGGGTAGTGTTGGGTTGTAAACACACAGACTGAAGACTACTGTATGGGTAGTGTTGGGTTGTAGCCTGCTGACTGAAGACTACTGTATGGGTAGTGTTGGGTTGTAGACTGCTGACTAAAGACTACTGTATGGGCAGTGTTGGGTTGTAGCCTGCTGACCGAAGACTACTACATGGGTAGTGTTGGGTTGTAAACCCACAGACTGAAGACTACTGTATGGGTAGTGTTGGGTTGTAGCCCACAGACTGAAGACTACTGTATGGGTAGTGTTGGGTTGTAGCCTGCTGACTGCTGACTACTGTATGGGTAGTGTTGGGTTGTAGCCCACAGACTGAAGACGACTGTATGGGTAGTGTTGGGCTGGAGCCTGCTGACTGTGTATGGGTAGTGTTGGGTTGTAGCCTGCTGACTGAAGACTACTGTATGGGTTGTGCTGGGTTGTACCCCACAGACTGAAGACTACTGTATGGGTAGTGTTGGGTTGAAGCCCACAGACTGAAGACTACTGAATGGGTAGTGTTGGGTTGTAGACTGCTGACTAAAGACTACTGTATGGGCAGTGTTGGGTTGTAGCCTGCTGACCGAAGACTACTACATGGGTAGTGTTGGGTTGTAAACCCACAGACTGAAGACTACTGTATGGGTAGTGTTGGGTTGTAGCCCACAGACTTAAGACTACTCTATGGGTAGTGTTGGGTTTTAGCCTGCTGACTGAAGACTACTGTATGGGTTGTGTTGGGTTGAAGCCCACAGACTGAAGACTACTGTATGGGTAGTGATGGGTTGTTTCCCACAGACTGAAGACTACTGTATGGGTAGTGTTGGGTTGTAAACACACAGACTGAATACTACTATAAGGGTAGTGTTGGGTTGTAGCCTGCTGACTGAAGACTACTGTATGGGTTGTGTTGGGTTGTTGCCTGCTGACTGTAGACTACTGTATGGGTAGTGTTGGGTTGTATCCTGCTGACTGAAGATAACTCTATGGGTAGTGTTGGGTTGTAAACCCACAGACTGAAGACTACTGTATGGGTAGTGTTGGGTTGAAGCCCACAGACTGAAGACTACTGTATGGGTAGTGATGGGTTGTTTCCCACAGACTGAAGACTACTGTATGGGTAGTGTTGGGTTGTAAACACACAGACTGAATACTACTATAAGGGTAGTGTTGGGTTGTAGCCTGCTGACTGAAGACTACTGTATGGGTTGTGTTGGGTTGTTGCCTGCTGACTGTAGACTACTGTATGGGTAGTGTTGGGTTGTATCCTGCTGACTGAAGATAACTCTATGGGTAGTGTTGGGTTGTAAACCCACAGACTGAAGACTACTGTATGGGTAGTGTTGCGTTGTAGCCTGCTGACTGAAGACTACTGTATGGGTAGTGTTGGGTTGTAGCCTACTGACTGAAGACTACTGTATGGGTAGTGTTGGGTTGTAGCCCACAGACTGAAGACTACTGTATGGGTAGTGTTGGGTTGTAGCCTGCTGACTGAAGACTACTGTATGGGTAGTGTTGGGTTGAAGCCCACAGACTGAAGACTACTGTATGGGTTGTGCTGGGTTGTACCCCACAGACTGAAGACTACTTTATGGGTAGTGTTGGGTTGTAGACCACAGACTGAAGACTACTGTATGGGTAGTGCTGGGTTGTAGCCCACAGACTGAAGACTACTGTATGGGTAGTGTTGGGTTGAAGCCCACAGACTGAAGACTACTGTATGGGTAGTGGTGAGTTGTAGCCTGCTGACTGAAGACTACTGTATGGGTAGTGTTGGGTTGTAAACACACAGACTGAAGACTACTGTATGGGTAGTGTTGGGTTGTAGCCTGCTGACTGAAGACTACTGTATGGGTAGTGTTGGGTTGTAGACTGCTGACTAAAGACTACTGTATGGGCAGTGTTGGGTTGTAGCCTGCTGACCGAAGACTACTACATGGGTAGTGTTGGGTTGTAAACCCACAGACTGAAGACTACTGTATGGGTAGTGTTGGGTTGTAGCCCACAGACTTAAGACTACTGTATGGGTAGTGTTGGGTTGTAGCCCACAGCCTGAAGACTACTGTATGGGTAGTGTTGGGTTGTAGCCCACAGACTGAAGACTACTGTATGGGTAGTGTTGGGTTGTAGCCTGCTGACTGCTGACTACTGTATGGGTAGTGTTGGGTTGTAGCCCACAGACTGAAGACGACTGTATGGGTAGTGTTGGGCTGGAGCCTGCTGACTGACGACTACTGTATGGGTAGTGTTGGGTTGTAGCCTGCTGACTGAAGACTACTGTATGGGTTGTGCTGGGTTGTACCCACAGACTGAAGACTACTGTATGGGTAGTGTTGGGTTGAAGCCCACAGACTGAAGACTACTGTATGGGTAGTGTTGGGTTGTAGCCTGCTGACTGCTGACTACTGTATGCGTAGTGTTGGGTTGTAGCCCACAGACTGAAGACTACTGTATGGGTTGTGCTGGGTTGTACCCCACAGACTGAAGACTACTGTATGGGTAGTGTTGGGTTGAAGCCCACAGACTGAAGACTACTGTATGGGTAGTGTTGGGTTGTAGCCTGCTGACTGAAGACTACTGTATGGGTAGTGTTGGGTTGTAGCCCACAGACTGAAGACTACTGTATGGGTAGTGTTGGGTTGTAGCCCACAGACTGAAGACTACTGTATGGGTAGTGGTGAGTTGTAGCCTGCTGACTGAAGACTACTGTATGGGTAGTGTTGGGTTGTAAACACACAGACTGAAGACTACTGTATGGGTAGTGTTGGGTTGTAGCCTGCTGACTGAAGACTACTGTATGGGTAGTGTTGGGTTGTAGACTGCTGACTAAAGACTACTGTATGGGCAGTGTTGGGTTGTAGCCTGCTGACCGAAGACTACTACATGGGTAGTGTTGGGTTGTAAACCCACAGACTGAAGACTACTGTATGGGTAGTGTTGGGTTGTAGCCCACAGACTTAAGACTACTGTATGGGTAGTGTTGGGTTGTAGCCCACAGCCTGAAGACTACTGTATGGGTAGTGTTGGGTTGTAGCCTGCTGACTGAAGACTACTGTATGGGTATTGTTGGGTTGTAGCCCACAGACTGAAGACTACTGTATGGGTAGTGTTGGGTTGTAGCCCACAGACTGAATACTACTGTATGGGTAGTGTTGGGTTGTAGCCTGCTGACTGAAGACTACTGTATGGGTAGTGTTGGGTTGTAGCCCACAGACTGAAGACTACTGTATGGGTAGTGTTGGGTTGTAGCCTGCTGACTGAAGACTACTGTATGGGTAGTGTTGGGTTGTAGCCCACAGACTGAAGACTACTGTATGGGTAGTGATGGGTTGGAGCCTGCTGACTGAAGACTACTGTATGGGTAGTGTTGGGTTGAAGCCCACAGACTGAAGACTACTGTATGGGTAGTGTTGGGTTGGAGCCTGCTGACTGAAGACTACTGTATGGGTAGTGTTGGGTTGTAGCCTGCTGACTGAAGACTACTGTATGGGTAGTGTTGGGGTGTTGCCTGCTGACTGAATACTACTGTATGGGTATTGTTGGGTTGTAGCCTGCTGACTGAGGACCACTGTATGGGTAGTGCTGGGTCGTTGCCCACAGACTGAACACTACTGTATGGGTAGTTTTGAGTTGTAACCTGCTGACTGAAGACTACTGTATGGGTAGTTTTGGGTTGTAGCCTGCTGACTGAAGACTACCGTATGTGTAGTGTTGGGTTGTAGCCCACAGACTGAAGACTACTGTATGGGTAGTGTTGGGTTGTAGCCCACAGACTGAAGACTACTGTATGGGTAGCGTTGGGTTGTAGCCCACCGACTGAATACTACTGTATGGGTAGTGTTGTGTTGTAGCCTGCTGACTGAAGACTACTGTATGGGTAGTGTTGGGTTGTTTCCCACAGACTGAAGACTACTGTATGGGTAGTGTTGGGTTGTTGCCTGCTGACTGAATACTACTGTATGGGTATTGTTGGGTTGTAGCCTGCTGACTGAGGACTACTGTATGGGTAGTGTTGGGTTGTAGACCACAGACTGAAGACTACTGTATGGGTAGTGTTGGGTTGTAGCCTGCTGACTGAAGACTACTGTATGGGTAGTGTTGGGTTGTAGCCCACAGACTGAAGACTACTGTATGGGTAGTGTTGGGTTGTAGCCCACAGACTGAAGACTACTGTATGGGTAGTGTTGGGTTGTAGCCCACAGACTGAAGACTACTGTATGGGTAGTGGTGAGTTGTAGCCTGCTGACTGAAGACTACTGTATGGGTAGTGTTGGGTTGTAAACACACAGACTGAAGACTACTGTATGGGTAGTGTTGGGTTGTAGCCTGCTGACTGAAGACTACTGTATGTGTAGTGTTGGGTTGAAGCCCACAGACTGAAGACTACTGTATGGGTAGAGTTGGGTTGTAGCCTGCTGACTGAAGACTACTTTATGGGTAGTGTTGGGTTGTAGCCCACAGACTGAAGACTACTGTATGGGTAGTGTTGGGTTGTAGCCCACAGACTGAAGACTACTGTATGGGTAGTGTTGGGATGTAGCCCACAGACTGAAGACTACTGTATGAGTAGTGTTGGGTTGTAGCCCACAGACTGAAGACTACTGTATGGGTAGTGTTGGGTTGTAGCCTGCTGACTGAAGACTACTGTATGGGTAGTGTTGGGTTGTAGCCCACAGACTGAAGCCTACTGTATGGGTAGTGTTTGGTTGTAGCCTGCTGACTGAAGACTACCGTATGTGTAGTGTTGGGTTGTAGCCCACAGACTGAAGACTACTGTATGGGTAGTGTTGGGTTGGAGCCTGCTGACTGAAGACTACTGTATGGGTAGTGTTGGGTTGTAGCCTGCTGACTGAAGACTACCGTATGTGTAGTGTTGGGTTGTAGCCCACAGACTGAAGACTACTGTATGGGTAGTGTTGGGTTGTAGCCCACAGACTGAAGACTACTGTATGGGTAGCGTTGGGTTGTAGCCCACCGACTGAATACTACTGTATGGGTAGTGTAGGGTTGTAGCCTGCTGACTGAAGACTACTGTATGGGTAGTGTTGGGTTGTAGCCCACAGACTGAAGACTACTGTATGGGTAGTGTTGGGTTGGAGCCTGCTGACTGAAGACTAATGTATGGGTAGTGTTGGGTTGAAGCCCACAGACTGAAGACTACTGTATGGGTAGTGTTGGGTTGGAGCCCACAGACTGAAGACTACTGTATGTGTAGTGTTGGGTTGTAGCCCACAGACTGTATACTACTGTATGGGTAGTGTTGTGTTGTAGCCTGCTGACTGAAGACTACTGTATGGGTAGTGTTGGCGTGTTGCCTGCTGACTGAATACTACTGTATGGGTATTGTTGGGTTGTAGCCTGCTGACTGAGGACCACTGTATGGGTAGTGCTGGGTCGTTGCCCACAGACTGAAGACTACTGTATGGGTAGTTTTGAGTTGTAACCTGCTGACTGAAGACTACTGTATGGGTAGTGTTGGGTTGTAGCCCACAGACTGAAGACTACTGTATGTGTAGTGTTGGGTTGTAGCCCACAGACTGTATACTACTGTATGGGTAGTGTTGTGTTGTAGCCTGCTGACTGAGGACTACTGTATGGGTAGTGTTGGGTTGAAGCCCACAGACTGAAGACTACTGTATGGGTAGTGTTGCGTTGTAGCCTGCTGACTGAAGACTACTGTATGGGTAGTGTTGGGTTGTAGCCCACAGACTGAAGACTACTGTATGGGTAGTGTTGGGTTGTAGCCCACAGACTGAAGACTACTGTATGGGTAGTGTTGGGTTGTAGCCCACAGAATGAAGACTACAGTATGGGTAGTGTTGGGTTGTAGCCTGCTGACTGAAGACTACTGTATGGGTAGTGTTGGGTTGTAGCCCGCAGACTGAAGACTACTGTATGGGTAGTGTTGGGATGTAGCCCACAGACTGAAGACTACTGTATGAGTAGTGTTGGGTTGTAGCCCACAGACTGAAGACTACTGTATGGGTAGTGTTGGGTTGTAGCCTGCTGACTGAAGACTACTGTATGGGTAGTGTTGGGTTGTAGCCCACAGACTGAAGCCTACTGTATGGGTAGTGTTTGGTTGTAGCCTGCTGACTGAAGACTACTGTATGTGTAGTGTTGGGTTGTAGCCCACAGACTGAAGACTACTGTATGGGTAGTGTTGGGTTGGAGCCTGCTGACTGAAGACTACTGTATGGGTAGTGTTGGGTTGTAGCCTGCTGACTGAAGACTACCGTATGTGTAGTGTTGGGTTGTAGCCCACAGACTGAAGACTACTGTATGGGTAGTGTTGGGTTGTAGCCCACAGACTGAAGACTACTGTATGGGTAGCGTTGGGTTGTAGCCCACCGACTGAATACTACTGTATGGGTAGTGTAGGGTTGTAGCCTGCTGACTGAAGACTACTGTATGGGTAGTGTTGGGTTGTAGCCCACAGACTGAAGACTACTGTATGGGTAGTGTTGGGTTGGAGCCTGCTGACTGAAGACTAATGTATGGGTAGTGTTGGGTTGAAGCCCACAGACTGAAGACTACTGTATGGGTAGTGTTGGGTTGGAGCCCACAGACTGAAGACTACTGTATGTGTAGTGTTGGGTTGTAGCCCACAGACTGTATACTACTGTATGGGTAGTGTTGTGTTGTAGCCTGCTGACTGAAGACTACTGTATGGGTAGTGTTGGCGTGTTGCCTGCTGACTGAATACTACTGTATGGGTATTGTTGGGTTGTAGCCTGCTGACTGAGGACCACTGTATGGGTAGTGCTGGGTCGTTGCCCACAGACTGAAGACTACTGTATGGGTAGTTTTGAGTTGTAACCTGCTGACTGAAGACTACTGTATGGGTAGTGTTGGGTTGTAGCCCACAGACTGAAGACTACTGTATGTGTAGTGTTGGGTTGTAGCCCACAGACTGTATACTACTGTATGGGTAGTGTTGTGTTGTAGCCTGCTGACTGAGGACTACTGTATGGGTAGTGTTGGGTTGAAGCCCACAGACTGAAGACTACTGTATGGGTAGTGTTGCGTTGTAGCCTGCTGACTGAAGACTACTGTATGGGTAGTGTTGGGTTGTAGCCCACAGACTGAAGACTACTGTATGGGTAGTGTTGGGTTGTAGCCCACAGACTGAAGACTACTGTATGGGTAGTGTTGGGTTGTAGCCCACAGAATGAAGACTACAGTATGGGTAGTGTTGGGTTGTAGCCTGCTGACTGAAGACTACTTTATGGGTAGTGTTGGGTTGTAGCCCACAGACTGAAGACTACTGTATGGGTAGTGTTGGGTTGTAGCCCACAGACTGAAGACTGCTGTATGGGTAGTGTTGGGTTGTAGCCCACAGACTGAATACTACTGTATGGGTAGTGTTGTGTTGTAGCCTGCTGACTGAGGACTATTGTATGGGTAGTGTTGGGTTGAAGCCCACATACTGAAGACTACTGTATGGGTAGTGTTGGGTTGTTTCCCACAGACTGAAGACTACTGTATGGGTAGTGTTGGGTTGTTAACACACAGACTGAATACTACTATATAGGTAGTGTTGGGTTGTAGCCTGCTGACTGAAGACTACTGTATGGGTAGTGTTGGGTTGTAGCCCACAGACTGAAGCCTACTGTATGGGTAGTGTTTGGTTGTAGCCTGCTGACTGAAGACTACCGTATGTGTAGTGTTGGGTTGTAGCCCACAGACTGAAGACTACTGTATGGGTAGTGTTGGGTTGGAGCCTGCTGACTGAAGACTACTGTATGTGTTGTGTTGGGTTGTAGCCTGCTGACTGAAGACTGCCGTATGTGTAGTGTTGGGTTGTAGCCCACAGACTGAAGACTACTGTATGGGTAGTGTTGGGTTGTAGCCCACAGACTGAAGACTACTGTATGGGTAGCGTTGGGTTGTAGCCCACCGACTGAATACTACTGTATGGGTAGTGTTGGGTTGTAGCCTGCTGACTGAAGACTACTGTATGGGTAGTGTTGGGTTGTTGCCCACAGCCTGAAGACTACTGTATGGGTAGTGTTGGTTTGTAGCCTGCTGACTGAAGACTACTGTATGGGTAGTGTTGGGTTGTTGCCTGCTGACTGAAGACTACTGTATGGTTAGTGTTGGGTTGTTGCCCACAGACTGAAGACTACTGTATGGGTAGTGTTGGGTTGTAAACCCACAGACTGAAGACTTATTTATGGGTAGTGTTGGGTTGAAGCCTGCTGACTGAAGACTACTGTATGGTTAGTGTTGGGTTGTAGCCTGCTGACTGAAGACTACTGTATGGGTAGTGTTGGGTTGAAGCACACAGACTGAAGACTACTGTATGGGTTGTGCTGGGTTGTAGCCCACAGACTGAAGACTACTTTATGGGTAGTGTTGGGTTGTAGACCACAGACTGAAGACTACTGTATGGGTAGTGCTGGGTTGTAGCCCACAGACTGAAGACTACTGTATGGGTAGTGTTGGGTTGTAGCCTGCTGACTGAAGACTACTGTATGGGTAGTGTTGGGTTGTAGCCCACAGACTGAAGACTACTGTATGGGTAGTTTTGGGTTGTAGCCCACAGACTGAAGACTACTGTATGGGTAGTGTTGGGTTGTAGCCCACAGACTGAAGACTACTGTATGGGTAGTGGTGAGTTGTAGCCTGCTGACTGAAGACTACTGTATGGGTAGTGTTGGGTTGTAGCCCACAGACTGAAGACTACTGTATGGGTAGTGTTGGGTTGTAGCCCACAGACTGAAGACTACTGTATGGGTAGTGTTGGGTTGGAGCCTGCTGACTGAAGACTACTGTATGGGTAGTGTTGGGTTGTAGCCTGCTGACTGAAGACTACCGTATGGGTAGTGTTGGGTTGTAGTCCACAGACTGAAGACTACTGTATGGGTAGTGTTGGGTTGGAGCCTGCTGACTGAAGACTACTGTATGGGTAGTGTTGGGTTGTAGCCTGCTGACTGAAGACTACTGTATGGGTAGTGTTGGGTTGTTGCCTGCTGACTGAATACTACTGTATGGGTATTGTTGGGTTGTAGCCTGCTGAATGAGGACCACTGTATGGGTAGTGCTGGGTCGTTGCCCACAGACTGAAGACTACTGTATGGGTAGTTTTGAGTTGTAACCTGCTGACTGAAGACTACTGTATGGGTAGTGTTGGGTTGTAGACTGCTGACTAAAGACTACTGTATGTGCAGTGTTGGGATGTAGCCTGCTGACCGAAGACTACTACATGGGTAGTGTTGGGTTGTAAACCCACAGACTGAAGACTACTGTATGTGTAGTGTTGGGTTGTAGCCCACAGACTGAATACTACTTTATGGGTAGTGTTGTGTTGTAGCCTGCTGACTGAGGACTACTGTATGGGTAGTGTTGGGTTGAAGCCCACAGACTGAAGACTACTGTATGGGTATTGTTGCGTTGTAGCCTGCTGACTGAAGACTACTTTATGGGTAGTGTTGGGTTGTAGCCCACAGACTGTAGACTACTGTATGGGTAGAGTTGGGTTGTATCCTGCTGACTGAAGACTACAGTATAGGTAGTGTTGGGTTGTTGCCTGCTGACTGAAGACTACTGTATGGTTAGTGTTGGGTTGTAGCCCACAGACTGAAGACTACTGTATGGGTAGTGTTGGGTTGTAAACCCACAGACTGAAGACCTCTTTATGGGTAGTGTTGGGTTGAAGCCTGCTGACTGAAGACTACTGTATGGGTAGTGTTGGGTTGTAGCCTGCTGACTGAAGACTACTGTATGGGTAGTGTTGGGTTGAAGCCCACAGACTGAAGACTACTGTATGGGTAGTGTTGGGTTGTAGCCCACAGACTGAAGACTGCTGTATGGGTAGTGTTGGGTTGTAGCCCACAGACTGAATACTACTGTATGGGTTGTGTTGGGTTGTAGCCCACAGACTGTAGACTACTGTATGGGTAGTGTTGGGTTGTATCCTGCTGACTGAAGACTACAGTATAGGTAGTGTTGGGTTGTTGCCTGCTGACTGAAGACTACTGTATGGTTAGTGTTGGGTTGTAGCCCACAGACTGAAGACTACTGTATGGGTAGTGTTGGGTTGTAAACCCACAGACTGAAGACCTCTTTATGGGTAGTGTTGGGTTGAAGCCTGCTAACTGAAGACTACTGTATGGGTAGTGTTGGGTTGGAGCCTGCTGACTGAAGACTACTGTATGGGTAGTGTTGGGTTGTAGCCTGCTGACTGAAGACTACTGTATGGGTAGTGTTGGGTTGTTGCCTGCTGACTGAATACTACTGTATGGGTATTGTTGGGTTGTAGCCTGCTGAATGAGGACCACTGTATGGGTAGTGCTGGGTCGTTGCCCACAGACTGAAGACTACTGTATGGGTAGTTTTGAGTTGTAACCTGCAGACTGAAGACTACTGTATGGGTAGTGTTGGGTTGTAGACTGCTGACTAAAGACTACTGTATGGGCAGTGTTGGGTTGTAGCCTGCTGACCGAAGACTACTACATGGGTAGTGTTGGGTTGTAAACACACAGACTGAAGACTACTGTATGTGTAGTGTTGGGTTGTAGCCCACAGACTGAAGACTACCGTATGGGTAGTGTTGGGTTGTAAACCCACAGACTGAAGACCTCTTTATGGGTAGTGTTGGGTTGAAGCCTGCTAACTGAAGACTACTGTATGGGTAGTGTTGGGTTGTAGCCTGCTGACTGAAGACTACTGTATGGGTAGTGCTGGTTTGTAGCCTGCTGAATGAAGACAACTCTATGGGTAGTGTTGGGTTGTAAACCCACAGACTGAAGACTACTATATGGATATTGTTGGGTTGTAAACCCACCAACTCAAGACTACAGTATGGGTAGTGTTGGGTTGTAGCCTGCTGACTGAAGACTACTGTATGGGTAGTGTTGGGTTGTAGCCTGCTGACTGAAGACTACTGTATGGGTAGTGTTGGGGTGTTGCCTGCTGACTGAATACTACTGTATGGGTATTGTTGGGTTGTAGCCTGCTGACTGAGGACCACTGTATGGGTAGTGCTGGGTCGTTGCCCACAGACTGAAGACTACTGTATGGGTAGTTTTGAGTTGTAACCTGCTGACTGAAGACTACTGTATGGGTAGTGTTGGGTTGTAAACCCACAGACTGAAGACTACTGTATGTGTAGTGTTGGGTTGTAGCCCACAGACTGTATACTACTGTATGGGTAGTGTTGTGTTGTAGCCTGCTGACTGAAGACTACTGTATGGGTAGTGTTGGGTTGAAGCCCACAGACTGAAGACTACTGTATGGGTAGTGTTGGGTTGTAGCCTGCTGACTGAAGACTACTGTATGGGTAGTGTTGGGTTGTAGCCCACAGACTGAAGACTACTGTATGGGTAGTGTTGGGTTGTAGCCCACAGACTGAAGACTACTGTATGGGTAGTGTTGGGTTGTAGCCCACAGAATGAAGACTACAGTATGGGTAGTGTTGGGTTGTAGCCTGCTGACTGAAGACTACTTTATGGGTAGTGTTGGGTTGTAGCCCACAGACTGAAGACTACTGTATGGGTAGTGTTGGGTTGTAGCCCACAGACTGAAGACTGCTGTATGGGTAGTGTTGGGTTGTAGCCCACAGACTGAATACTACTGTATGGGTAGTGTTGTGTTGTAGCCTGCTGACTGAGGACTACTGTATGGGTAGTGTTGGGTTGAAGCCCACATACTGAAGACTACTGTATGGGTAGTGTTGGGTTGTTTCCCACAGACTGAAGACTACTGTATGGGTAGTGTTGGGATGTTAACACACAGACTGAATACTACTATATAGGTAGTGTTGGGTTGTAGCCTGCTGACTGAAGACTACTGTATGGGTAGTGTTGGGTTGTAGCCTACTGACTGAAGACTACTGTATGGGTAGTGTTGGGTTGTAGCCTGCTGACTGAAGACTACTGTATGGGTAGTGTTGGGTTGGAGCCCACAGACTGAAGACTACTGTATGGGTTGTGTTGGGTTGTAGCCCACAGACTGTAGACTACTGTATGGGTAGAGTTGTGTTGTATCCTGCTGACTGAAGACTACAGTATAGGTAGTGTTGGGTTGTTGCCTGCTGACTGAAGACTACTGTATGGTTAGTGTTGGGTTGTTGCCCACAGACTGAAGACTACTGTATGGGTAGTGTTGGGTTGTAAACCCACAGACTGAAGACCTATTTATGGGTAGTGTTGGGTTGAAGCCTGCTGACTGAAGACTACTGTATGGTTAGTGTTTGGTTGTAGCCTGCTGACTGAAGACTACTGTATGGGTAGTGTTGGGTTGAAGCACACAGACTGAAGACTACTGTATGGGTTGTGCTGGGTTGTAGCCCACAGACTGAAGACTACTTTATGGGTAGTGTTGGGTTGTAGACCACAGACTGAAGACTACTGTATGGGTAGTGCTGGGTTGTAGCCCACAGACTGAAGACTACTGTATGGGTAGTGTTGGGTTGTAGCCTGCTGACTGAAGACTACTGTATGGGCAGTGTTGGGTTGTAGCCCACAGACTGAAGACTACTGTATGGGTAGTGTTGGGTTGTAGCCCACAGACTGAAGACTACTGTATGGGTAGTGTTGGGTTGTAGCCCACAGACTGAAGACTAATGTATGGGTAGTGGTGAGTTGTAGCCTGCTGACTGAAGACTACTGTATGGGTAGTGTTGAGTTGTAGCCCACAGACTGAAGACTACTGTATGGGTAGTGTTGGGTTGTAGCCCACAGACTGAAGACTACTGTATGGGTAGTGTTGGGTTGGAGCCTGCTGACTGAAGACTACTGTATGGGTAGTGTTGGGTTGTAGCCTGCTGACTGAAGACTACTGTATGGGTAGTGTTGGGTTGGAGCCTGCTGACTGAAGACTACTGTATGGATAGTGTTGGGTTGTAGCCTGCTGACTGAAGACTACCGTATTGGTAGTGTTTGGTTGTAGCCTACAGACTGAAGACTACTGTATGGGTAGTGTTGGGTTGGAGCCTGTTGACTGAAGACTACTGTATGGGTAGTGTTGGGTTGTAGCCTGCTGACTGAAGACTACTGTATGGGTAGTGTTGGGTTGTTGCCTGCTAACTGAATACTACTGTATGGGTATTGTTTTGTTGTAGCCTGCTGACTGAGAACCACTGTATGGGTAGTGCTGGGTCGTTGCCCACAGACTGAAGACTACTGTATGGGTAGTTTTGAGTTGTAACCTGCTGACTGAAGACTACTGTATGGGTAGTGTTGGGTTGGAGCCTGCTGACTGACGACTACTGTATGGGTAGTGTTGGGTTGTAGCCTGCTGACTGAAGACTACTCTATGGGTAGTGTTGGGTTGTAGCCCACAGACTGAAGACTACTGTATGGGTAGTGTTGGGTTGGAGCCTGCTGACTGAGGACTACTGAAGTGACTACTGTATGGGTAGTGTTGGGTTGGAGCCTGCTGACTGACGACTACTGTATGGGTAGTGTTGGGTTGTAGCCTGCTGACTGAAGACTACTTTATGGGTAGTGTTGGGTTGTAGACCACAGACTGAAGACTACTGTATGGGTAGTGCTGGGTTGTAGCCCACAGACTGAAGACTACTGTATGGGTAGTGTTGGGTTGTAGCCTGCTGACTGAAGACTACTGTATGGGCAGTGTTGGGTTGTAGCCCACAGACTGAAGACTACTGTATGGGTAGTGTTGGGTTGTAGCCCACAGACTGAAGACTACTGTATGGGTAGTGTTGGGTTGTAGCCCACAGACTGAAGACTAATGTATGGGTAGTGGTGAGTTGTAGCCTGCTGACTGAAGACTACTGTATGGGTAGTGTTGGGTTGTAGCCCACAGACTGAAGACTACTGTATGGGTAGTGTTGGGTTGTAGCCCACAGACTGAAGACTACTGTATGGGTAGTGTTGGGTTGGAGCCTGCTGACTGAAGACTACTGTATGGGTAGTGTTGGGTTGTAGCCTGCTGACTGAAGACTACTGTATGGGTAGTGTTGGGTTGGAGCCTGCTGAATGAAGACTACTGTATGGATAGTGTTGGGTTGTAGCCTGCTGACTGAAGACTACCGTATTGGTAGTGTTGGGTTGTAGCCTACAGACTGAAGACTACTGTATGGGTAGTGTTGGGTTGGAGCCTGTTGACTGAAGACTACTGTATGGGTAGTGTTGGGTTGTAGCCTGCTGACTGAAGACTACTGTATGGGTAGTGTTGGGTTGTTGCCTGCTAACTGAATACTACTGTATGGGTATTGTTTTGTTGTAGCCTGCTGACTGAGAACCACTGTATGGGTAGTGCTGGGTCGTTGCCCACAGACTGAAGACTACTGTATGGGTAGTTTTGAGTTGTAACCTGCTGACTGAAGACTACTGTATGGGTAGTGTTGGGTTGGAGCCTGCTGACTGACGACTACTGTATGGGTAGTGTTGGGTTGTAGCCTGCTGACTGAAGACTACTCTTGGGTAGTGTTGGGTTGTAGCCCACAGACTGAAGACTACTGTATGGGTAGTGTTGGGTTGGAGCCTGCTGACTGAGGACTACTGTATGGGTAGTGACTACTGTATGGGTAGTGTTGGGTTGGAGCCTGCTGACTGACGACTACTGTATGGGTAGTGTTGGGTTGTAGCCTGCTGACTGAAGACTACTCTATGGGTAGTGTTGGGTTGTAGCCCACAGACTGAAGACTACTGTATGGGTATTGTTGGGTTGGAGCCTGCTGACTGAAGACTACTGTATGGGTAGTGTTGGGTTGTTGCCTGCTGACTGAATACTACTGTATGGGTATTGTTGGGTTGTAGCCTGCTGACTGAGGACCACTGTATGGGTAGTGCTGGGTCGTTGCCCACAGACTGAAGACTACTGTATGGGTAGTTTTGAGTTGTAACCAGCTGACTGAAGACTACTGTATGGGTAGTGTTGGGTTGGAGCCTGCTGACTGAAGACCACTGTATGGGTAGTGTTGGGTTGTAGCCCACAGACTGAAGACGACTGTATGTGTAGTGTTGGGTTGTAGCCCACAGACTGAATACTACTGTATGGGTAGTGTTGTGTTGTAGCCTGCTGACTGAGGACTACTGTATGGGTAGTGTTGGGTTGAAGCCCACAGACTGAAGACTACTGTATGGGTAGTGTTGCGTTGTAGCCTGCTGACTGAAGACTACTGTATGGGTAGTGTTGGGTTGTAGCCCACAGACTGAAGACTACTGTATGGGTAGTGTTGGGTTGTAGCCCACAGACTGAAGACTACTGTATGGGTAGTGTTGGGTTGTAGCCCACAGAATGAAGACTACAGTATGGGTAGTGTTGGGTTGTAGCCTGCTGACTGAAGACTACTTTATGGGTAGTGTTGGGTTGTAGCCCACAGACTGAAGACTACTGTATGGGTAGTGTTGGGTTGTAGCCCACAGACTGAAGACTGCTGTATGGGTAGTGTTGGGTTGTAGCCCACAGACTGAATACTACTGTATGGGTAGTGTTGTGTTGTAGCCTGCTGACTGAGTACTACTGTATGGGTAGTGTTGGGTTGAAGCCCACATACTGAAGACTACTGTATGGGTAGTGTTGGGTTGTTTCCCACAGACTGAAGACTACTGTATGGGTAGTGTTGGGATGTTAACACACAGACTGAATACTACTATATAGGTAGTGTTGGGTTGTAGCTGACTGAAGACTACTGTATGGGTAGTGTTGGGTTGTAGCCTACTGACTGAAGACTACTGTATGGGTAGTGTTGGGTTGTAGCCTGCTGACTGAAGACTACTGTATGGATAGTGTTGGGTTGGAGCCCACAGACTGAAGACTACTGTATGGGTTGTGTTGGGTTGTAGCCCACAGACTGTAGACTACTGTATGGGTAGAGTTGTGTTGTATCCTGCTGATTGAAGACTACAGTATAGGTAGTGTTGGGTTGTTGCCTGCTGACTGAAGACTACTGTATGGTTAGTGTTGGGTTGTTGCCCACAGACTGAAGACTACTGTATGGGTAGTGTTGGGTTGTAAACCCACAGACTGAAGACCTATTTATGGGTAGTGTTGGGTTGAAGCCTGCTGACTGAAGACTACTGTATGGTTAGTGTTGGGTTGTAGCCTGCTGACTGAAGACTACTGTATGGGTAGTGTTGGGTTGAAGCACACAGACTGAAGACTACTGTATGGGTTGTGCTGGGTTGTAGCCCACAGACTGAAGACTACTTTATGGGTAGTGTTGGGTTGTAGACCACAGACTGAAGACTACTGTATGGGTAGTGCTGGGTTGTAGCCCACAGACTGAAGACTACTGTATGGGTAGTGTTGGGTTGTAGCCTGCTGACTGAAGACTACTGTATGGGTAGTGTTGGGTTGTAGCCCACAGACTGAAGACTACTGTATGGGTAGTGTTGGGTTGTAGCCCACAGACTGAAGACTACTGTATGGGTAGTGTTGGGTTGTAGCCCACAGACTGAAGACTAATGTATGGGTAGTGGTGAGTTGTAGCCTGCTGACTGAAGACTACTGTATGGGTAGTGTTGGGTTGTAGCCCACAGACTGAAGACTACTGTATGGGTAGTGTTGGGTTGTAGCCCACAGACTGAAGACTACTGTATGGGTAGTGTTGGGTTGGAGCCTGCTGACTGAAGACTACTGTATGGGTAGTGTTGGGTTGTAGCCTGCTGACTGAAGACTACTGTATGGGTAGTGTTGGGTTGGAGCCTGCTGACTGAAGACTACTGTATGGATAGTGTTGGGTTGTAGCCTGCTGACTGAAGACTACCGTATTGGTAGTGTTGGGTTGTAGCCTACAGACTGAAGACTACTGTATGGGTAGTGTTGGGTTGGAGCCTGTTGACTGAAGACTACTGTATGGGTAGTGTTGGGTTGTAGCCTGCTGACTGAAGACTACTGTATGGGTAGTGTTGGGTTGTTGCCTGCTAACTGAATACTACTGTATGGGTATTGTTTTGTTGTAGCCTGCTGACTGAGAACCACTGTATGGGTAGTGCTGGGTCGTTGCCCACAGACTGAAGACTACTGTATGGGTAGTTTTGAGTTGTAACCTGCTGACTGAAGACTACTGTATGGGTAGTGTTGGGTTGGAGCCTGCTGACTGACGACTACTGTATGGGTAGTGTTGGGTTGTAGCCTGCTGACTGAAGACTACTCTATGGGTAGTGTTGGGTTGTAGCCCACAGACTGAAGACTACTGTATGGGTAGTGTTGGGTTGGAGCCTGCTGACTGAGGACTACTGTATGGGTAGTGACTACTGTATGGGTAGTGTTGGGTTGGAGCCTGCTGACTGACGACTACTGTATGGGTAGTGTTGGGTTGTAGCCTGCTGACTGAAGACTACTCTATGGGTAGTGTTGGGTTGTAGCCCACAGACTGAAGACTACTGTATGGGTAGTGTTGGGTTGGAGCCTGCTGACTGAAGACTACTGTATGGGTAGTGTTGGGTTGTTGCCTGCTGACTGAATACTACTGTATGGGTATTGTTGGGTTGTAGCCTGCTGACTGAGGACCACTGTATGGGTAGTGCTGGGTCGTTGCCCACAGACTGAAGACTACTGTATGGGTAGTTTTGAGTTGTAACCAGCTGACTGAAGACTACTGTATGGGTAGTGTTGGGTTGGAGCCTGCTGACTGACGACTACTGTATGGGTAGTGTTGGGTTGTAGCCTGCTCACTGAAGACTACCGTATGGGTAGTGTTGGGTTGTAGCCCACAGACTGAAGACTACTGTATGGGTAGTGTTGGGTTGGAGCCTGCTGACTGAAGACTACTGTATGGGTAGTGTTGGGTTGTAGCCCACAGACTGAAGACACTGACTGCTGACTGACGACTACTGTATGGGTAGTGTTGGGTTGTAGCCTGCTGACTGAAGACTACTGTATGGTTAGTGTTGGGTTGTAGCCTGCTGACTGAGGACTACTGTATGGGTAGTGCTGGGTTGTAGCCTGCTGACTGAAGACTACTGTATGGTTAGTGTTGGGTTGTAGCCTGCTGACTGAATACTACTGTATGGGTAGTGTTGGGTTGTAGCCCACAGACTGAAGACTACTGTATGGGTAGTGTTGGGTTGGAGCCTGCTGACTGAAGACGACTGTATGGGTAGTGTTGGGTTGTAGCCTGCTGACTGAAGACTACCATATGGGTAGTGTTGGGTTTTAGCCCACAGACTGAAGACTACTGTATGGGTAGTGTTGGGTTGGAGCCTGCTGACTGAAGACTACTGTATGGGTAGTGCTGGGTTGTAGCCTGCTGACTGAAGACTACTGTATGGGTAGTGTTGGGTTGTTGCCTGCTGACTGAATACTACTGTATGGGTATTGTTGGGTTGTAGCCTGCTGACTGAGGACCACTGTATGGGTAGTGCTGGGTCTTTGCCCACAGACTGAAGACTACTGTATGGGTAGTTTTGAGTTGTAACCTGCTGACTGAAGACTACTGTATGGGTAGTGTTGGGTTGGAGCCTGCTGACTGACGACTACTGTATGGGTAGTGTTGGGTTGTAGCCTGCTGACTGAAGACTACCGTATGGGTAGTGTTGGGTTGTAGCCCACAGACTGAAGACTACTGTATGGGTAGTGTTGGGTTGGAGCCTGCTGACTGAAGACTATTGTATGGGTAATGTTGGGTTGTTGCCTGCTGACTGAATACTACTGTATGGGTATTGTTGGGTTGTAGCCTGCTGACTGAGGACCACTGTATGGGTAGTGCTGGGTCGTTGCCCACAGACTGAAGACTACTGTATGGGTAGTTTTGAGTTGAAACCTGCTGACTGAAGACTACTGTATGGGTAGTGTTGGGTTGGAGCCTGCTGACTGACGACTACTGTATGGGTAGTGTTGGGTTGTAGCCTGCTGACTGAAGACTACCGTATGGGTAGTGTTGGGTTGTAGCCCACAGACTGAAGACTACTGTATGGGTAGTGTTGGGTTGGAGCCTGCTGACTGAAGACTACTGTATGGGTAGTGTTGGGTTGTAGCCCACAGACTGAAGACGACTGTATGGGTAGTGTTGGGTTGAAGCCTGCTGACTGACGACTACTGTATGGGTAGTGTTGGTTTGTAGCCTGCTGACTGAGGACTACTGTATGGGTAGTGTTGGGTTGAAGCCCACAGACTGAAGACTACTGTATGGTTAGTGTTGGGTTGTAGCCTGCTGACTGAAGACTACTGTATGGGTAGTGTTGGGTTGAAGCACACAGACTGAAGACTACTGTATGGGTTGTGCTGGGTTGTAGCCCACAGACTGAAGACTACTTTATGGGTAGTGTTGGGTTGTAGACCACAGACTGAAGACTACTGTATGGGTAGTGCTGGGTTGTAGCCCACAGACTGAAGACTACTGTATGGGTAGTGTTGGGTTGTAGCCTGCTGACTGAAGACTACTGTATGGGTAGTGTTGGGTTGTAGCCCACAGACTGAAGACTACTGTATGGGTAGTGTTGGGTTGTAGCCCACAGACTGAAGACTACTGTATGGGTAGTGTTGGGTTGTAGCCCACAGACTGAAGACTAATGTATGGGTAGTGGTGAGTTGTAGCCTGCTGACTGAAGACTACTGTATGGGTAGTGTTGGGTTGTAGCCCACAGACTGAAGACTACTGTATGGGTAGTGTTGGGTTGTAGCCCACAGACTGAAGACTACTGTATGGGTAGTGTTGGGTTGGAGCCTGCTGACTGAAGACTACTGTATGGGTAGTGTTGGGTTGTAGCCTGCTGACTGAAGACTACTGTATGGGTAGTGTTGGGTTGGAGCCTGCTGACTGAAGACTACTGTATGGATAGTGTTGGGTTGTAGCCTGCTGACTGAAGACTACCGTATTGGTAGTGTTGGGTTGTAGCCTACAGACTGAAGACTACTGTATGGGTAGTGTTGGGTTGGAGCCTGTTGACTGAAGACTACTGTATGGGTAGTGTTGGGTTGTAGCCTGCTGACTGAAGACTACTGTATGGGTAGTGTTGGGTTGTTGCCTGCTGACTGAATACTACTGTATGGGTATTGTTTGGTTGTAGCCTGCTGACTGAGGACCACTGTATGGGTAGTGCTGGGTCGTTGCCCACAGACTGAAGACTACTGTATGGGTAGTTTTGAGTTGTAACCTGCTGACTGAAGACTACTGTATGGGTAGTGTTGGGTTGGAGCCTGCTGACTGACGACTACTGTATGGGTAGTGTTGGGTTGTAGCCTGCTGACTGAAGACTACTCTATGGGTAGTGTTGGGTTGTAGCCCACAGACTGAAGACTACTGTATGGGTAGTGTTGGGTTGGAGCCTGCTGACTGAAGACTACTGTATGGGTAGTGTGTTGGGTTGGAGCCTGCTGACTGAAGACTACTGTATGGGTAGTGTTGGGTTGTAGCCTGCTGACTGAAGACTACTCTATGGGTAGTGTTGGGTTGTAGCCCACAGACTGAAGACTACTGTATGGGTAGTGTTGGGTTGTAGCCTGCTGACTGAAGACTACTGTATGGGTAGTGTTGGGTTGTTGCCTGCTGACTGAATACTACTGTATGGGTATTGTTGGGTTGTAGCCTGCTGACTGAGGACCACTGTATGGGTAGTGCTGGGTCGTTGCCCACAGACTGAAGACTACTGTATGGGTAGTTTTGAGTTGTAACCTGCTGACTGAAGACTACTGTATGGGTAGTGTTGGGTTGGAGCCTGCTGACTGAAGACTACTGTATGGGTAGTGTTGGGTTGTAGCCTGCTGACTGAAGACTACTGTATGGGTAGTGTTGGGTTGTAGCCCACAGACTGAAGACTACTGTATGGGTAGTGTTGGGTTGTAGCCTGCAGACTGAAGACTACTGTATGGGTAGTGTTGGGTTGGAGCCTGCTGACTGAAGACGACTGTATGGGTAGTGTTGGGTTGAAGCCTGCTGACTGACGACTACTGTATGGGTAGTGTTGGGTTGTAGCCTGCTGACTGAAGACTACTGTATGGTTAGTGTTGGGTTGTAGCCTGCTGACTGAGGACTACTGTATGGGTAGTGCTGGGTTGTAGCCTGCTGACTGAAGACTACTGTATGGGTAGTGTTGGGTTGTAGCCTGCTGACTGAAGACTACTGTATGGGTAGTGTTGGGTTGTAGCCTGCTGACTGAAGACTACCGTATGGGTAGTGTTGGGTTGTAGCCCACAGACTGAAGACTACTGTATGGGTAGTGTTGGGTTGGAGCCTGCTGACTGAAGACTACTGTATGGGTAGTGTTGGGTTGTTGCCTGCTGACTGAATACTACTGTATGGGTATTGTTGGGTTGTTGCCCACAGACTGAAGACTACTGTATGGGTAGTGTTGGGTTGGAGCCTGCTGACTGAAGACTACTGTATGGGTAGTGTTGGGTTGTAGCCTGCTGACTGAAGACTACTGTATGGGTAGTGTTGGGTTGTTGCCTGCTGACTGAATACTACTGTATGGGTATTGTTGGGTTGTAGCCTGCTGACTGAAGACTACTGTATGGGTAGTGTTGGGTTGTTGCCCACAGACTGAAGACTACTGTATGGGTAGTTTTGAGTTGTAACCTGCTGACTGAAGACTACTGTATGGGTAGTGTTGGGTTGGAGCCTGCTGACTGACGACTACTGTATGGGTAGTGTTGGGTTGTAGCCTGCTGACTGAAGACTACTGTATGGGTAGTGTTGGGTTGTAGCCCACAGACTGAAGACTACTGTATGGGTAGTGTTGGGTTGGAGCCTGCTGACTGAAGACTACTGTATGGGTAGTGTTGGGTTGTAGCCTGCTGACTGAAGACTACTGTATGGGTAGTGTTGGGTTGTAGCCTGCTGACTGAAGACTACTGTATGGGTAGTGTTGGGTTGTAGCCTGCTGACTGAAGACTACTGTATGGGTAGTGTTGGGTTGTAGCCCACAGACTGAAGACTACTGTATGGGTAGTGTTGGGTTGTAGCCTGCTGACTGAAGACTACTGTATGGGTAGTGTTGGGTTGTAGCCTGCTGACTGAAGACTACTGTATGGGTAGTGTTGGGTTGTAGCCTGCTGACTGAAGACTACTGTATGGGTAGTGTTGGGTTGTAGCCTGCTGACTGAAGACTACTGTATGGTTAGTGTTGGGTTGTAGCCTGCTGACTGAAGACTACTGTATGGGTAGTGTTGGGTTGTAGCCCACAGACTGAAGACTACTGTATGGGTAGTGTTGGGTTGGAGCCTGCTGACTGAAGACTACTGTATGGGTAGTGTTGGGTTGTAGCCTGCTGACTGAAGACTACCGTATGGGTAGTGTTGGGTTTTAGCCCACAGACTGAAGACTACTGTATGGGTAGTGTTGGGTTGTAGCCTGCTGACTGAAGACTACTGTATGGGTAGTGTTGGGTTGTTGCCTGCTGACTGAATACTACTGTATGGGTAGTGTTGGGTTGTAGCCTGCTGACTGAGGACCACTGTATGGGTAGTGCTGGGTCGTTGCCCACAGACTGAAGACTACTGTATGGGTAGTTTTGAGTTGTAACCTGCTGACTGAAGACTACTGTATGGGTAGTGTTGGGTTGGAGCCTGCAGACTGAAGACTACTGTATGGGTAGTGTTGGGTTGTAGCCTGCTGACTGAAGACTACTGTATGGGTAGTGTTGGGTTGTAGCCCAGACTGAAGACTACTGTATGGTTAGTGTTGTGTTGGAGCCTGCTGACTGAAGACTACTGTATGGGTAGTGTTGGGTTGTAGCCTGCTGACTGAAGACTACTGTATGGGTAGTGTTGGGTTGTAGCCCACAGACTGAAGACTACTGTATGGGTAGTGTTGCGTTGTAGCCTGCTGACTGAAGACCACTGTATGGGTAGTGTTGGGTTGTAGCCTGCTGACTGAAGACTACTGTATGAGCAGTGTTGGGTTGTAGCCTGCTGACTGAAGACTACTGTATGGGTAGTGTTGGGTTGTAGGGTACTGTATGGGTGTGTTGGGTTGTAGCCTGCTGACTGAAGACTACTGTATGGGTAGTGTTGGGTTGTAGCCTGCTGACTGAAGACTACTGTATGGGTAGTGTTGGGTTGTAGCCCACAGACTGAAGACTACTGTATGGGTAGTGTTGGGTTGTAGCCTGCTGACTGAAGACTACTGTATGGGTAGTGTTGGGTTGTAGCCTGCTGACTGAAGACTACTGTATGGGTAGTGTTGGGTTGTAGCCCACAGACTGAAGACTACTGTATGGGTAGTGTTGGGTTGTAGCCTGCTGACTGAAGACTACTATGGGTAGTGTTGGGTTGTAGCCTGCTGACTGAAGACTACTGTATGGGTAGTGTTGGGTTGTAGCCTGCTGACTGAAGACTACTGTATGGGTAGTGTTGGGTTGTAGCCCACAGACTGACTGAAGACTACTGTATGGGTAGTGTTGGGTTGTAGCCCACAGACTGAAGACTACTGTATGGGTAGTGTTGGGTTGTAGCCTGCAGACTGAAGACTACTGTATGGGTAGTGTTGGTTGTAGCCTGCTGACTGAAGACTACTGTATGGGTAGTGTTGGGTTGTAGCCTGCTGACTGAAGACTACTGTATGGGTAGTGTTGGGTTGTAGCACACAGACTGAAGACTACTGTATGGGTAGTGTTGAGTTGTAACCTGCTGACTGAAGACTACTGTATGGGTAGTGTTGGGTTGTAGCCTGCTGACTGAAGACTACTGTATGGGTAGTGTTGGGTTGTAGCCCACAGACTGAAGACTACTGTATGGGTAGTGTTGGGTTGGAGCCTGCTGACTGAAGACTACTGTATGGGTAGTGTTGGGTTGTAGCCTGCTGACTGAAGACTACTGTATGGGTAGTGTTGGGTTGTAGCCTGCTGACTGAAGACTACTGTATGGGTAGTGTTGGGTTGTAGCCTGCTGACTGAAGACTACTGTATGGGTAGTGTTGGGTTGTAGCCTGCTGACTGAAGACTACTGTATGGGTAGTGTTGGGTTGTTGCCTGACTGAATACTACTGTATGGGTAGTGTTGGGTTGTAGCCTGCTGACTGAAGACTACTGTATGGGTAGTGTTGGGTTGTAGCCCACAGACTGAAGACTACTGTATGGGTAGTGTTGGGTTGTAGCCTGCTGACTGAATACTACTGTATGGGTAGTGTTGGGTTGTAGCCTGCTGACTGAATACTACTGTATGGGTAGTGTTGGGTTGTAGCCTGCTGACTGAAGACTACTGTATGGGTAGTGTTGGGTTGTAGCCCACAGACTGAAGACTACTGTATGGGTAGTGTTGGGTTGTAGCCCACAGACTGAAGACTACTGTATGGGTAGTGTTGGGTTGTAGCCTGCTGACTGAAGACTACTGTATGGGTAGTGTTGGGTTGTAGCCTGCTGACTGAAGACTACTGTATGGGTAGTGTTGGGTTGTAGCCCACAGACTGAAGACTACTGTATGGGTAGTGTTGGGTTGTAGCCTGCTGACTGAAGACTACTGTATGGGTAGTGTTGGGTTGTAGCCCACAGACTGAAGACTGGTAACTGACTACTGTATGGGTAGTGTTGGGTTGTAGCCTGCTGACTGAAGACTACTGTATGGGTAGTGTTGGGTTGTAGCCTGCTGACTGAAGACTACTGTATGGGTAGTGTTGGGTTGTAGCCTGCAGACTGAAGACTACTGTATGGGTAGTGTTGGGTTGTAGCCTGCTGACTGAAGACTACTGTATGGGTAGTGTTGGGTTGTAGCCTGCAGACTGAAGACTACTGTATGGGTAGTGTTGGGTTGTAGCCTGCTGACTGAAGACTACTGTATGGGTAGTGTTGGGTTGTAGCCTGCTGACTGAAGACTACTGTATGGGTAGTGTTGGGTTGTAGCCTGCTGACTGAAGACTACTGTATGGGTAGTGTTGGGTTGTAGCCTGACTGACTGACTGTATGGGTAGTGTTGGGTTGGAGCCTGCTGACTGAAGACTACTGTATGGGTAGTGTTGGGTTGTAGCCTGCTGACTGAAGACTACTGTATGGGTAGTGTTGGGTTGTAGCCCACAGACTGAAGACTACTGTATGGGTAGTGTTGGGTTGGAGCCTGCTGACTGAAGACTACTGTATGGGTAGTGTTGGGTTGTTGCCTGCTGACTGAATACTACTGTATGGGTATTGTTGGGTTGTAGCCTGCTGACTGAGGACCACTGTATGGGTAGTGCTGGGTCGTTGCCCACAGACTGAAGACTACTGTATGGGTAGTTTTGAGTTGTAACCTGCTGACTGAAGACTACTGTATGGGTAGTGTTGGGTTGGAGCCTGCTGACTGACGACTACTGTATGGGTAGTGTTGGGTTGTAGCCTGCTGACTGAAGACTACCGTATGGGTAGTGTTGGGTTGTAGCCCACAGACTGAAGACTACTGTATGGGTAGTGTTGGGTTGGAGCCTGCTGACTGAAGACTACTGTATGGGTAGTGTTGGGTTGTAGCCCACAGACTGAAGACGACTGTATTGGTAGTGTTGGGTTGAAGCCTGCTGACTGAAGACTACTGTATGGGTAGTGTTGGGTTGTAGCCTGCTGACTGAAGACTACTGTATGGGTAGTGTTGGGTTGGAGCCTGCTGACTGAAGACCTGTATGGGTAGTGTTGGGTTGTAGCCTGACTGAAGACTACTGTATGGGTAGTGTTGGGTTGTAGTTGTATGGGTAGTGTTGGGTTGGAGCCTGCTGACTGAAGACTACTGTATGGGTAGTGTTGGGTTGTAGCCTGCTGACTGAAGACTACTGTATGGGTAGTGTTGGGTTGTAGCCTGCTGACTGAAGACTACTGTATGGGTAGTGTTGGGTTGTAGCCCACAGACTGAAGACTACTGTATGGGTAGTGTTGAGTTGTAGCCTGCTGACTGAAGACTACTGTATGGGTAGTGTTGGGTTGTAGCCTGCTGACTGACTGAAGACTACTGTATGGGTAGTGTTGGGTTGTAGCCCACAGACTGAAGACTACTTTATGGGTAGTGTTGTGTTGTAACCTGCTGACTGAGGACTACTGTATGGGTAGTGTTGGGTTGTAGCCTGCTGACTGAAGACTACTGTATGGGTAGTGTTGGGTTGTAGCCCACAGACTGAAGACTACTGTATGGGTAGTGTTGGGTTGTAGCCTTGACTGAAGACTACTGTATGGGTAGTGTTGGGTTGGAGCCTGCTGACTGAAGACTACTGTATGGGTAGTGTTGGGTTGTAGCCTGCTGACTGACTACTGATGGAGCCTGCTGACTGAAGACTACTGTATGGGTAGTGTTGGGTTGTAGCCCACAGACTGAAGACTACTGTATGGGTAGTGTTGGGTTGTAGCCTGCTGACTGAAGACTACTGTATGGGTAGTGTTGGGTTGTAGCCTGCTGACTGAAGACTACTGTATGGGTAGTGTTGGGTTGTAGCCTGCTGACTGAGGACTACTGTATGGGTAGTGTTGGGTTGTAGCCCACAGACTGAAGACTACTGTATGGGTAGTGTTGGGTTGTAGCCTGCTGACTGAAGACTACTGTATGGGTAGTGTTGGGTTGTAGCCTGCTGACTGAAGACTACTGTATGGGTAGTGTTGGGTTGGAGCCTGCTGACTGAAGACTACTGTATGGGTAGTGTTGGGTTGTAGCCTGCTGACTGAAGACTACTGTACTGTATGGGTAGTGTTGGGTTGGAGCCTGCTGACTGAATACTACTGTATGGGTAGTGTTGGGTTGTAGCCTGCTGACTGAAGACTACTGTATGGGTAGTGTTGGGTTGTAGCCTGCTGACTGAAGACTACTGTATGGGTAGTGTTGGGTTGTAGCCTGCTGACTGAGGACTACTGTATGGGTAGTGCTGGGTTGTTGCCCACAGACTGAAGACTACTGTATGGGTAGTTTTGAGTTGTAACCTGCTGACTGAAGACTACTGTATGGGTAGTGTTGGGTTGTAGCCTGCTGACTGAAGACTACTGTATGGGTAGTGTTGGGTTGTAGCCTGCTGACTGAAGACTACTGTATGGGTAGTGTTGGGTTGTAGCCCACAGACTGAAGACTACTGTATGGGTAGTGTTGGGTTGTAGCCCACAGACTGAATACTACTGTATGGTTAGTGTTGTGTTGTAGCCTGCTGACTGAGGACTACTGTATGGGTAGTGTTGGGTTGAAGCCCACAGACTGAAGACTACTGTATGGGTAGTGTTGCGTTGTAGCCTGCTGACTGAAGACTACTGTATGGGTAGTGTTGGGTTGTAGCCTACTGACTGAAGACTACTGTATGAGTAGTGTTGGGTTGTAGCCCACAGACTGAAGACTACTGTATGGGTAGTGTTGGGTTGTAGCCTGCTGACTGAAGACTACTGTATGGGTAGTGTTGGGTTGTAGCCCACAGACTGAAGACTACTGTATGGGTAGTGTTGGGTTGTAGCCCACAGACTGAAGACTACTGTATGGGTAGTGTTGGGTTGGAGCCTGCTGACTGAAGACTACTGTATGGGTAGTGTTGGGTTGTAGCCTGCTGACTGAAGACTACCGTATGGGTAGTGTTGGGTTGTAGCCCACAGACTGAAGACTACTGTATGGGTAGTGTTGGGTTGGAGCCTGCTGACTGAAGACTACTGTATGGGTAGTGTTGGGTTGTTGCCTGCTGACTGAAGACTACTGTATGGGTAGTGTTGGGTTGTAGCCTGCTGACTGAACTACTGATGGGTAGTGTTGGGTTGTAGCCTACAGACTGAAGACTAATGTATGGGTAGTGATGGGTTGGAGCCTCCTGACTGAATACTACTGTATGGGTATTGTTGGGTTGTAGCCTGCTGACTGAAGACTACTGTATGGGCAGTGTTGGGTTGTAGCCCACAGACTGAATACTACTGTATGGTTAGTGTTGTGTTGTAGCCTGCTGACTGAGGACTACTGTATGGGTAGTGTTGGGTTGAAGCCCACAGACTGAAGACTACTGTATGGGTAGTGTTGGTTGTTAGCCTGCTGACTGAAGACTACTGTATGGGTAGTGTTGGGTTGTAGCCTGCTGACTGAAGACTACTGTATGGGTAGTGTTGGGTTGTAGCCTGCTGACTGAAGACTACTGTATGGGTAGTGTTGGGTTGTAGCCTGCTGACTGAGGACTACTGTATGGGTAGTGCCCCACAGACTGAAGACTACTGTATGGGTAGTGTTGGGTTGTATGGGTAGCCTGCTGACTGAAGACTACTGTATGGGTAGTGTTGGGTTGTAGCCTGCTGACTGAAGACTACTGTATGGGTAGTGTTGGGTTGTTGCCTGCTGACTGAAGACTACTGTATGGTTAGTGTTGGGTTGTAGCCCACAGACTGAAGACTACTGTATGGGTAGTGTTGGGTTGTAGCCTGCTGACTGAAGACTACTGTATGGGTAGTGTTGGGTTGTAGCCTGCTGACTGAAGACTACTGTATGGGTAGTGTTGGGTTGTAGCCTGCTGACTGAAGACTACTGTATGGGTAGTGTTGGGTTGTAGCCTGCTGACTGAAGACTACTGTATGGGTAGTGTTGGGTTGTAGCCCACAGACTGAAGACTACTGTATGGGTAGTGTTGGGTTGTAGCCCACAGACTGAAGACTACTGTATGGGTAGTGTTGGGTTGTAGCCTGCTGACTGAAGACTACTGTATGGGTAGTGTTGGGTTGTAGCCTACAGACTGAAGACTACTGTATGGGTAGTGTTGGGTTGTAGCCCACAGACTGAAGACTACTGTATGGGTAGTGTTGGGTTGTAGCCCACAGACTGAATACTACTGTATGGGTAGTGTTGGGTTGTAGCCTGCTGACTGAAGACTACTGTATGGGTAGTGTTGGGTTGGAGCCTGCTGACTGAAGACTACTGTATGGGTAGTGTTGGGTTGTAGCCTGCTGACTGAAGACTACTGTATGGGTAGTGTTGGGTTGTAGCCCACAGACTGAAGACTACTGTATGGGTAGTGTTGGGTTGGAGCCTGCTGACTGAAGACTACTGTATGGGTAGTGTTGGGTTGTAGCCTGCTGACTGAAGACTACTGTATGGGTAGTGTTGGGTTGTAGCCCACAGACTGAAGACTACTGTATGGGTAGTGTTGGGTTGGAGCCTGCTGACTGAAGACTACTGTATGGGTAGTGTTGGGTTGTTGCCTGCTGACTGAAGACTACTGTATGGGTAGTGTTGGGTTGTAGCCTGCTGACTGAAGACTACTGTATGGGTAGTGTTGGGTTGTTGCCCACAGACTGAGACTTGTAGTTTTGAGGACCACTGTATGGGTAGTGCTGGGTTGTTGCCTGCTGACTGATGGGTAGTTTTGAGTTGTACTACTGTATGGGTAGTGTTGGGTTGTAGCCTGCTGACTGAAGACTACTGTATGGGTAGTGTTGGGTTGTAGCCTGCTGACTGAAGACTACTGTATGGGTAGTGTTGGGTTGTAGCCCACAGACTGAAGACTACTGTGACTGAAGACTACTGTATGGTTAGTGTTGGGTTGTAGCCCACAGACTGAAGACTACTGTATGGGTAGTGTTGGGTTGAAGCCTGCTGACTGAAGACTACTGTATGGGTAGTGTTGGGTTGTAGCCTGCTGACTGAAGACTACTGTATGGGTAGTGTTGGGTTGAAGCCCACAGACTGAAGACTACTGTATGGGTAGTGTTGGGTTGTAGCCTGCTGACTGAAGACTACTGTATGGGTAGTGTTGGGTTGTAGCCTGCTGACTGAAGACTACTGTATGGGTAGTGTTGGGTTGTAGCCCACAGACTGAAGACTACTGTATGGGTAGTGTTGTGTTGTAGCCTGCTGACTGAAGACTACTGTATGGGTAGTGTTGGGTTGTAGCCCACAGACTGAAGACTACTGTATGGGTAGTGTTGGGTTGTAGCCTGCTGACTGAAGACTACTGTATGGGTAGTGTTGGGTTGTAGCCTGCTGACTGAAGACTACTGTATGGGTAGTGTTGGGTTGTAGCCTGCCTGAAGACTACTGTATGGGTAGTGTTGGGTTGTAGCCTGACTGAAGACTACTGTATGGGTAGTGTTGGGTTGTAGCCCACAGACTGAAGACTACTGTATGGGTAGTGTTGGGTTGTACTGAAGACCTGCCTGACTGAAGACTACTGTATGGGTAGTGTTGGGTTGTAGCCTGCTGACTGAAGACTACTGTATGGGTAGTGTTGGGTTGTAGCCCACAGACTGAAGACTACTGTATGGGTAGTGTTGGGTTGGAGCCTGCAGACTGAAGACTACTGTATGGGTAGTGTTGGGTTGTAGCCTGCTGACTGAAGACTACTGTATGGGTAGTGGGTTGGGCCCTACAGACCCACAGACTGAAGACTTGTAGCCTGCTGACTGAAGACTACCGTATGGGTAGTGTTGGGTTGTAGCCCACAGACTGAAGACTACTGTATGGGTAGTGTTGCCTGCTGACTGAATACTACTGTATGGGTAGTTTGGGTTGTAGCCTGCTGACTGAAGACTACTGTATGGGTAGTGTTGGGTTGTAGCCTGCTGACTGAAGACTACTGTATGGGTAGTTTGAGTTGTAGCCTGCTGACTGAAGACTACTGTATGGGTAGTGTTGGGTTGTAGCCTACTGACTGAAGACTACTGTATGGGTAGTGTTGGGTTGTAGCCTGCTGACTGAAGACTACTGTATGGGTAGTGTTGGGTTGTAGCCCACAGACTGAAGACTACTGTATGGGTAGTGTTGGGTTGTAGCCCACAGACTGAATACTACTTTATGGGTAGTGTTGTGTTGTAGCCTGCTGACTGAGGACTACTGTATGGGTAGTGTTGGGTTGAAGCCCACAGACTGAAGACTACTGTATGGGTAGTGTTGGGTTGTAGCCTGCTGACTGAAGACTACTGTATGGGTAGTGTTGGGTTGTAGCCTGCTGACTGAAGACTACTGTATGGGTAGTGTTGGGTTGTAGCCCACAGACTGAAGACTACTGTATGGGTAGTGTTGGGTTGTAGCCTGCTGACTGAAGACTACTGTATGGGTAGTGTTGGGTTGTAGCCCACAGACTGAAGACTACTGTATGGGTAGTGTTGGGTTGTTGCCTGCTAACTGAATACTACTGTATGGGTATTGTTTTGTTGTAGCCTGCTGACTGACTACTGACTGAAGACTACTGTATGGGTAGTGTTGGGTTGTAGCCTGCTGACTGAAGACTACTGTATGGGTAGTGTTGTGTTGTAGCCTGCTGACTGAAGACTACTGTATGGGTAGTGTTGGGTTGTAGCCTGCTGACTGAAGACTACTGTATGGGTAGTGTTGGGTTGGAGCCTGCTGACTGAAGACTACTGTATGGGTAGTGTTGGGTTGTAGCCTGCTGACTGAAGACTACCGTATGGGTAGTGTTGGGTTGTAGCCCACAGACTGAAGACTACTGTATGGGTAGTGTTGGGTTGGAGCCTGCTGACTGAAGACTACTGTATGGGTAGTGTTGGGTTGTAGCCTGCTGACTGAAGACTACTGTATGGGTAGTGTTGGGTTGTAGCCTGCTGACTGAGACTACTGATGGGTAGTGTTGGGTTGTAGCCTGCTGACTGAAGACTACTGGGTAGTGTTGGGTTGTAGCCTGCTGACTGAAGACTACTGTATGGGTAGTGTTGGGTTGTTGCCTGCTGACTGAAGACTACTGTATGGGTAGTGTTGGGTTGTAGCCTGCTGACTGAAGACTACTGTATGGGTAGTGTTGGGTTGTAGCCTGCTGACTGAAGACTACTGTATGGGTAGTGTTGGGTTGTAGCCCACAGACTGAAGACTACTGTATGGGTAGTGTTGGGTTGGAGCCTGCTGACTGAAGACTACTGTATGGGTAGTGTTGGGTTGTAGCCCACAGACTGAAGACGACTGTATGGGTAGTGTTGGGTTGAAGCCTGCTGACTGACGACTACTGTATGGGTAGTGTTGGGTTGTAGCCTGCTGACTGAAGACTACTGTATGGGTAGTGTTGGGTTGTAGCCTGCTGACTGAAGACTACTGTATGGGTAGTGTTGGGTTGTAGCCCACAGACTGAAGACTACTGTATGGGTAGTGTTGGGTTGTAGCCTGCTGACTGAAGACTACTGTATGGGTAGTGTTGGGTTGTAGCCTGCTGACTGAAGACTACTGTATGGGTAGTGTTGGGTTGTAGCCCACAGACTGAAGACTACTGTATGGGTAGTGTTGGGTTGTAGCCTGCTGACTGAAGACTACTGTATGGGTAGTGTTGGGTTGTAGCCCACAGACTGAAGACTACTGTATGGGTCGTGTTGGTTTGTAGCCTGCTGACTGAAGACTACTGTATGGGTAGTGTTGGGTTGTAGCCTGCTGACTGAAGACTACTGTATGGGTAGTGTTGGGTTGTAGCCCACAGACTGAAGACTACTGTATGGGTAGTGTTGGGTTGTAGCCTGCTGACTGAGGACTACTGTATGGGTAGTGTTGGGTTGAAGCCCACAGACTGAAGACTACTGTATGGGTAGTGTTGGGTTGTAGCCTGCTGACTGACTGTAGGGTAGTGTTGGGTTGTACTGCTGACTGGGTAGTGTTGGGTTGTAGTGTTGGGTTGTTGTGTTGTAGCCTGCTGACTGAAGACTACCGTATGGGTAGTGTTGGGTTGTAGCCCACAGACTGAAGACTACTGTATGGGTAGTGTTGGGTTGGAGCCTGCTGACTGAAGACTACTGTATGGGTAGTGTTGGGTTGTAGCCTGCTGACTGAAGACTACTGTATGGGTAGTGTTGGGTTGTAGCCTACTGACTGAAGACTACTGTATGGGTAGTGTTGGGTTGGAGCCTGCTGACTGAATACTACTGTATGGGTAGTGTTGGGTTGTAGCCTGCTGACTGAAGACTACTGTATGGGTAGTGTTGGGTTGTAGCCTGCTGACTGAGGACCACTGTATGGGTAGTGCTGGGTTGTTGCCCACACACTGAAGACTACTGTATGGGTAGTTTTGTATGGGTAGTGTTGGGTTGTAGCCTGCTGACTGAAGACTACTGTATGGGTAGTGTTGGGTTGTAGCCTGCTGACTGAAGACTACTGTATGGGTAGTGTTGGGTTGTAGCCCACAGACTGAATACTACTGTATGGGTAGTGTTGGGTTGTAGCCTGCTGACTGAAGACTACTGTATGGGTAGTGTTGGTTGTAGCCTGCTGACTGAGCTACTGTATGGGTAGTGTTGGGTTGAAGACTGAAGACTACTGTATGGGTAGTGTTGGGTTGTAGCCTGCTGACTGAAGACTACTGTATGGGTAGTGTTGGGTTGTAGCCTGCTGACTGAAGACTACTGTATGGGTAGTGTTGGGTTGTAGCCCACAGACTGAAGACTACTGTATGGGTAGTGTTGGGTTGTAGCCTGCTGACTGAAGACTACTGTATGGGTAGTGTTGGGTTGTAGCCCACAGACTGAAGACTACTGTATGGGTAGTGTTGGGTTGTAGCCCACTGAGACTGAAGACTACTGTATGGGTAGTGTTGGGTTGTAGCCTGCTGACTGAAGACTACTGTATGGGTAGTGTTGGGTTGTAGCCTGCAGACTGAAGACTACTGTATGGGTAGTGTTGGGTTGTAGCCTGCTGACTGATGGGTAGACTACTGTATGGGTAGTGTTGGGTTGTAGCCTGCTGACTGAAGACTACTGTATGGGTAGTGTTGGGTTGTAGCCTGCTGACTGAAGACTACTGTATGGGTAGTGTTGGGTTGTAGCCTGCTTGTATGGGTAGTGCTGGGTTGTAGCCTGCTGACTGAAGACTACCGTATGGGTAGTGTTGGGTTGTAGCCCACAGACTGAAGACTACTGTATGGGTAGTGTTGGGTTGTAGCCTGCTGACTGAAGACTACTGTATGGGTAGTGTTGGGTTGTAGCCTGCTGACTGAAGACTACTGTATGGGTAGTGTTGGGTTGTAGCCTGCTGACTGAAGACTACTGTATGGTTAGTGTTGGGTTGTAGCCTGCTGACTGAGGACTACTGTATGGGTAGTGTTGGGTTGTAGCCCACTGACTGCCTGCTGACTGAATACTACTGTATGGGTACCTGCTGACTGAAGACTACTGTATGGGTAGTGTTGGGTTGTAGCCTGCTGACTGAAGACTACTGTATGGGTAGTGTTGGGTTGTAGCCTGCTGACTGAAGACTACTGTATGGGTAGTGTTGGGTTGTAGCCCTGACAGACTGAAGACTACTGTATGGGTAGTGTTGGGTTGGAGCCTGCTGACTGAAGACTACTGTATGGGTAGTGTTGGGTTGTAGCCCACAGACTGAAGACTACTGTATGGGTGGTGTTGGGTTGGAGCCTGCTGACTGAAGACTACTGTATGGGTAGTGTTGGGTTGTAGCCTGCTGACTGAAGACTACTGTATGGGTAGTGTTGGGTTGTAGCCTGCTGACTGACTACTGTATGGGTAGTGTTGGGTTGTAGCCCACAGACTGAAGACTACTGTATGGGTAGTGTTGGGTTGTAGCCTGCTGACTGAAGACTACTGTATGGGTAGTGTTGGGTTGTAGCCTGCTGACTGAAGACTACTGTATGGGTAGTGCTGGGTTGTTGGGTTGTAGCCTGCTGACTGAAGACTACTGTATGGGTAGTGTTGTAACCTGCTGACTGAAGACTACTGTATGGGTAGTGTTGGGTTGTAGACTGACTGACTACTGTATGGGTAGTGTTGGGTTGTAGCCTGCTGACTGAAGACTACTGTATGGGTAGTGTTGGGTTGTAGCCCACAGACTGAAGACTACTGTATGGGTAGTGTTGGGTTGTAGCCCACAGACTGACTACTGTAAGACTACTGAGGACTACTGGGGTAGTGTTGGGTTGAAGCCTGACTGAAGACTACTGTAGCCTGCTGACTGAAGACTACTGTATGGGTAGTGTTGGGTTGTAGCCTGACTGACTGAAGACTACTGTATGATGTAGTGTTGGGTTGTAGCCCACAGACTGAAGACTACTGTATGGGTAGTGTTGGGTTGTAGCCTGCTGACTGAAGACTACTGTATGGGTAGTGTTGGGTTGTAGCCCACAGACTGAAGACTACTGTATGGGTAGTGTTGGGTTGTAGCCCACAGACTGAAGACTACTGTATGGGTAGTGTTGGGTTGTAGCCTGCTGACTGAAGACTACTGTATGGGTAGTGTTGGGTTGTAGCCTGCTGACTGAAGACTACTGTATGGGTAGTGTTGGGTTGTAGCCCACAGACTGAAGACTACTGTATGGGTAGTGTTGGGTTGGAGCCTTGACTGAAGCTACTGTATGGGTAGACCTGAAAGACTACTGTATGGGTAGTGTTGGGTTGTAGCCTGACTGACTGAAGACTACTGTATGGGTAGTGTTGGGTTGTAGCCTGCTGACTGAAGACTACTGTATGGGTAGTGTTGGGTTGCTGACTGCCTGTATGGGTAGTGTTGGGTTGTAGCCTGACTGAAGACTACTGTATGGGTAGTGTTGGGTTGTAGCCTGCTGACTGAAGACTACTGTATGGGTAGTGTTGGGTTGGAGCCTGCTGACTGAAGACTACCGTATGGGTAGTGTTGGGTTGTAGCCCACAGACTGAAGACTACTGTATGGGTAGTGTTGGGTTGTAGCCTGCTGACTGAAGACTACTGTATGGGTAGTGTTGGGTTGTTGCCTGCTACTGACTGAACAGACTGAAGACTACTGTATGGGTAGTGTTGGGTTGTAGCCTGGGGTTGTAGCCTGCTGACTGAAGACTACTGTATGGGTAGTGTTGGGTTGTAGCCTGCTGACTGAAGACTACTGTATGGGTAGTGTTGGGTTGTAGCCTGCTGACTGAAGACTACTGTATGGGTAGTGTTGGGTTGTAGCCTGCTGACTGAAGACTACTGTATGGGTAGTGTTGGGTTGTAGCCTGCTGACTGAAGACTACTGTATGGGTAGTGTTGGGTTGTAGCCTGCTGACTGAAGACTACTGTATGGGTAGTGTTGGGTTGTAGCCTGCTGACTGAAGACTACTGTATGGGTAGTGTTGGGTTGTAGCCTGCTGACTGAAGACTACTGTATGGGTAGTGTTGGGTTGTAGCCTACAGACTGAAGACTACTGTATGGGTAGTGTTGGGTTGTAGCCTGCTGACTGAATACTACTGTATGGGTAGTGTTGGGTTGTAGCCTGCTGACTGAAGACTACTGTATGGGTAGTGTTGGGTTGTTTTAGCCCACAGACTGAAGACTACTGTAGCCTGCTGATGAAGACTACTGTATGGGTAGTGTTGGGTTGTAGCCTGCTGACTGAGGACTACTGTATGGGTAGTGTTGGGTTGTAGCCCACACTGAAGACTACTGTATGGGTAGTGTTGGGTTGTAGCCTGCTGACTGAAGACTACTGTATGGGTAGTGTTGGGTTGTAGCCTGCTGACTGAAGACTACTCTATGGGTAGTGTTGGGTTGTAGCCCACAGACTGAAGACTACTGTATGGGTAGTGTTTGGTTGGAGCCTGCTGACTGAGGACTACTGTATGGGTAGTGCTGGGTTGTTGCACACAGACTGAAGACTACTGTATGGGTAGTGTTGAGTTGTAACCTGCTGACTGAAGACTACTGTATGGGTAGTGTTGGGTTGTATGGGTAGTGTTGAGTTGTAACCTGCTGACTGAAGACTACTGTATGGGTAGTGTTGGGTTGTAGCCTGCTGACTGAAGACTACTGTATGGGTAGTGTTGGGTTGTAGCCCACAGACTGAAGACTACTGTATGGGTAGTGTTGGGTTGGAGCCTGCTGACTGAAGACTACTGTATGGATAGTGTTGGGTTGTAACTGCTGACCCACAGACTGAAGACCACTGTATGGGTAGTGTTGGGTTGTAGCCTGCTGACTGAAGACTACTGTATGAGCAGTGTTGGGTTGTAGCCTGCTGACTGAAGACTACTGTATGGGTAGTGTTGGGTTGTAGCCCACAGACTGAAGACTTCTGTATGGGTAGTGTTGGGTTGTAGCCCACAGACTGAATACTACTTTATGGGTAGTGTTGTGTTGTAGCCTGCTGACTGAGGACTACTGTATGGGTAGTGTTGGGTTGTAGCCCACAGACTGAAGACTACTGTATGGGTAGTGTTGGGTTGGAGCCTGCTGACTGAAGACTACTGTATGGGTAGTGTTGGGTTGTAGCCTGCTGACTGAAGACTACCGTATGGGTAGTGTTGGGTTGTAGCCCACAGACTGAAGACTACTGTATGGGTAGTGTTGGGTTGTAGCCTGCTGACTGAAGACTACTGTATGGGTAGTGTTGGGTTGTAGCCTGCTGACTGAAGACTACCGTATGGGTAGTGTTGGGTTGTAGCCCACAGACTGAAGACTACTGTATGGGTAGTGTTGGGTTGGAGCCTGCTGACTGAATACTACTGTATGGGTAGTGTTGGGTTGTAGCCTGCTGACTGAAGACTACTGTATGGGTAGTGTTGGGTTGTAGCCTGCACACTGAAGACTACTGTATGGGTAGTGCTGGGTTGTAGCCCACACACTGAAGACTACTGTATGGGTAGTGTTGGTTGTAACCTGCTGACTGAAGACTACAGTATAGGTAGTGTTGGGTTGTAGCCTGCTGACTGAAGACTACTGTATGGGTAGTGTTGGGTTGTAGCCTGCTGACTGAAGACTACTGTATGGGTAGTGTTGGGTTGTAGCCTGCTGACTGAAGACTACCGTATGGGTAGTGTTGGGTTGTAGCCCACAGACTGAAGACTAATGTATGGGTAGTGTTGGGTTGTAGCCTCCTGACTGAATACTACTGTATGGGTATTGTTGGGTTGTAGCCTGCTGACTGAGGACCACTGTATGGGTAGTGCTGGGTTGTTGCCCACACACTGAAGACTACTGTATGGGTAGTTTTGAGTTGTAACCTGCTGACTGAAGACTACTGTATGGGTAGTGTTGGGTTGTTGGACTGAAGACTACTGTATGCCTGCTGACCCACAGACTGAAGACTACTGTATGGGTAGTGTTGGGTTGTAGCCTGCTGACTGAAGACTACTGTATGGGTAGTGTTGGGTTGTAGCCCACAGACTGAAGACTACTGTATGGGTAGTGTTGTGTTGTAGCCTGACTGAAGACTACTGTATGGGTAGTGTTGGGTTGTAGCCCCACAGACTGAAGACTACTGTATGGGTAGTGTTGGGTTGTAGCCTGCAGACTGAAGACTACTGTATGGGTAGTGTTGGGTTGTAAACCCACAGACTGAAGACTACTGTATGGGTAGTGTTGGGTTGTAGCCTGCTGACTGAAGACTACTGTATGAAAAGTGTTGGGTTGTAGCCTGCTGACTGACTGTATGGGTAGTGTTGGGTTGTAGCCTGCTGAGTGTTGGGTTGTAGCCTGACTGAAGACTACTGTATGGGTAGTGTTGGGTTGTAGCCTGCTGACTGAAGACTACTGTATGGGTAGTGTTGGGTTGTAGCCCACAGACTGAAGACTACTGTATGGGTAGTGTTGGGTTGAAGCCTGCTGACTGAAGACTACTGGGTTGTAGCCTGCTGACTGAAGACTACTGTATGGGTAGTGTTGGGTTGTAGCCTGCTGACTGAAGACTACTGTATGGGTAGTGTTGGGTTGTAGCCTGCTGACTGAAGACTACTGTATGGGTAGTGCTGAAGACTGAAGACTACTGTATGGGTAGTGTTGGGTTGTTGCCTGCTGACTGAAGACTACTGTATGGGTAGTGTTGGGTTGTAGCCTGCAGACTGAAGACTACTGTATGGGTAGTGTTGGGTTGTAGCCCACAGACTGAAGACTACTGTATGGGTAGTGTTGGGTTGTAGCCTGCTGACTGAAGACTACTGTATGGGTAGTGTTGGGTTGTAGCCTGCTGACTGAAGACTACTGTATGGGTAGTGTTGGGTTGTAGCCCACAGACTGAAGACTAATGTATGGGTAGTGTTGGGTTGGAGCCTCCTGACTGAATACTACTGTATGGGTATTGTTGGGTTGTAGCCTGCTGACTGAGGACCACTGTATGGGTAGTGCTGGGTTGTTGCCCACACACTGAAGACTACTGTATGGGTAGTTTTGAGTTGTAACCTGCTGACTGAAGACTACTGTATGGGTAGTGTTGGGTTGTAGACTGCTGACTAAAGACTACTGTATGGGCAGTGTTGGGTTGTAGCCTGCTGACCGAAGACTACTACATGGGTAGTGTTGGGTTGTAAACCCACAGACTGAAGACTACTGCATGGGTAGTGTTGGGTTGTAGCCCACAGACTGAATACTACTGTATGGGTAGTGTTGTGTTGTAGCCTGCTGACTGAAGACTACTGTATGGGTAGTGTTGGGTTGAAGCCTACTGACTGAAGACTACTGTATGAGTAGTGTTGGGTTGTAGCCCACAGACTGAAGACTACTGTATGGGTAGTGTTGGGTTGTAGCCTGCTGACTGAAGACTACTGTATGGGTAGTGTTGGGTTGTAGCCCACAGACTGAAGACTACTGTATGGGTAGTGTTGGGTTGTAACCTGCTGACTGAAGACTACTGTATGGGTAGTGTTGGGTTGTAGCCCTACAGACTGAAGACTACTGTATGGGTAGTGTTGGGTTGTAGCCTGCTGACTGAAGACTACTGTATGGGTAGTGTTGGGTTGTAGCCCACAGACTGAAGACTACTGTATGGGTAGTGTTGGGTTGTAGCCTGCTGACTGAAGACTACTGTATGGGTAGTGTTGGGTTGTAGCCTGCACAGACTGAAGACTACTGTATGGGTAGTGTGTTGGGTTGTAGCCTGCTGACTGAAGACTACTGTATGGTTAGTAGCCTGTTGACTGAAGACTTGTAGCCCACAGACTGAAGACTAATGTATGGGTAGTGATGGGTTGGAGCCTCCTGACTGAATACTACTGTATGGGTATTGTTGGGTTGTAGCCTGCTGACTGAGGACCACTGTATGGGTAGTGCTGGGTTGTTGCCCACACACTGAAGACTACTGTATGGGTAGTTTTGAGTTGTAACCTGCTGACTGAAGACTACTGTATGGGTAGTGTTGGGTTGTAGCCCACAGACTGAAGACTACTGTATGGGTAGTGTTGGGTTGTAGCCTGCTGACTGAAGACTACTGTATGGGTAGTGTTGGGTTGTAGCCCACAGACTGAAGACTACTGTATGGGTAGTGTTGGGTTGAAGCCTGCAGACTGAAGATTACTGTATGGGTAGTGTTGGGTTGTAGCCTGCTGACTGAAGACTACTGTATGGGTAGTGTTGGGTTGTGGGTTGGAGCCTGACTGACTGAAGACTACTGTATGGGTAGTGTTGGGTTGTAGCCCACAGACTGAAGACTACTGTATGGGTAGTGTTGTGTTGTAGCCTGCTGACTGAAGACTACTGTATGGGTAGTGTTGGGTTGTAGCCCACAGACTGAAGACTACTGTATGGGTAGTGTTGGGTTGTAGCCTGCTGACTGAAGACTACTGTATGGGTAGTGTTGGGTTGTAGCCTGCTGACTGAAGACTACTGTATGGGTAGTGTTGGGTTGTAGCCTGCTGACTGAAGACTACTGTATGGGTAGTGTTGGGTTGTAGCCCACTGACTGAAGACTACTGTATGGGTAGTGTTGGGTTGTAGCCTGCTGACTGAAGACTACTGTATGGGTAGTGTTGGGTTGTAGCCCACAGACTGAAGACTACTGTATGGGTAGTGTTGGGTTGTAGCCTGCTGACTGAAGACTACTGTATGGGTAGTGTTGGGTTGTAGCCTGCTGACTGAAGACTACTGTATGGGTAGTGTTGGGTTGTAGCCCACAGACTGAAGACTACTGTATGGGTAGTGTTGTGTTGTAGCCTGCTGACTGAGGACTACTGTATGGGTAGTGTTGGGTTGAAGCCCACAGACTGAAGACTACTGTATGGGTAGTGTTGTGTTGTAGCCTGCTGACTGAGGACTACTGTATGGGTAGTGTTGGGTTGTAGCCTGCTGACTGAAGACTACTGTATGGGTAGTGTTGGGTTGGAGCCTGCTGACTGAGACTACTGTATGGGTAGTAATGTATGGGTGAGTACTGATGGGTAGTGTTGTGTTGTAGCCTCCTGACTGAAGACTACTGTATGGGTAGTGTTGCGTTGTAGCCTGCTGACTGAAGACTACTGTATGGGTAGTGTTGGGTTGTAGCCCACTGACTGAAGACTACTGTATGGGTAGTGTTGGGTTGTAGCCTGCTGACTGAAGACTACTGTATGGGTAGTGCTGGGTTGTAGCCTGCTGACTGAAGACTACTGTATGGGTAGTGTTGGGTTGTAGCCTGCTGACTGAAGACTACTCTATGGGTAGTGTTGGGTTGTACTGAACCCACAGACTGCTGAAGACTACTGTATGGGTAGTGTTGGGTTGTAGCCCACTGAGACTGAATACTACTGTATGGGTAGTGTTGTGTTGTAGCCTGCTGACTGAAGACTACTGTATGGGTAGTGTTGGGTTGTAGCCCACAGACTGAAGACTACTGTATGGGTAGTGTTGGGTTGTAGCCTGCTGACTGAAGACTACTGTATGGGTAGTGTTGGGTTGTAGCCTACTGAAGACTACTGTATGGGTAGTGTTGGGTTGTAGCCTGCAGACTAGACTGTATGGGCTGTTGGGTTGTAGCCTGACTGAAGACTACTTATGGGTAGTGTTGGGTTGTAGCCCACAGACTGAAGACTACTGTATGGGTAGTGTTGGGTTGTAGCCTGCTGACTGAAGACTACTGTATGGGTAGTGTTGGGTTGTAGCCCACAGACTGAAGACTACTGTATGGGTAGTGTTGGGTTGTAGCCCAAAGACTGAATACTACTTTATGGGTAGTGTTGTGTTGTAGCCTGCAGACTGAAGACTACTGTATGGGTAGTGTTGGGTTGTAGCCCACAGACTGAAGACTACTGTATGGGTAGTGTTGGGTTGTAGCCCACAGACTGAAGACTACTGTATGGGTACTGTAGTGTTGGGTTGTAGCCCGGACTGAAACTACTGTATGTTGTGTAAGCCCACAGACTGAAGACTACTGTATGGGTAGTGTTGGGTTGTTTCCCACAGACTGAAGACTACTGTATGGGTAGTGTTGGGTTGTAAACACACAGACTGAATACTACTATATGGGTAGTGTTGGGTTGTAGCCTGCTGACTGAAGACTACTGTATGGGTAGTGTTGGGTTGGAGCCTGCTGACTGAAGACTACTGTATGGGTGGTGTTGGGTTGTAGCCTGCTGACTGAAGACTACCGTATGGGTAGTGTTGGGTTGTAGCCCACAGACTGAAGACTACTGTATGGGTAGTGTTGGGTTGTAGCCCACAGACTGAAGACTACTGTATGGGTAGTGTTGGGTTGTAGCCTGCTGACTGAAGACTATTGTATGGGTAGTGTTGGGTTGTAAACCCACAGACTGAAGACGACTGTATGGGTAGTGTTGGGTTGTTCCCTGCTGACTGAAGACTACTCTATGGGTAGTGTTGGGTTGTAGCCTGCTGACTGAGGACCACTGTGAGTTTAGAGTGGCTTTTCCACAATACATCTTGCAACCCAAACAAATGGTTGATCTGAAAGTGTCTGGACACATGGTAGAATGAGGTAAAATATGTTGTTGTTGGTGTGTACTACAACATTTAAAGGGGATTTTGACTTCAGATTTAATAATGATAGAAATCTACGATTTATTTTGACTCTGCCGGTTTTACGTCAATAATCATGTTGCTATTTATTGCACATACAGTGAAAGAAAGTATTCAGATCCCTTGAGTATTCCCACATTTTATTACGTTACAACCTTATTCTAAAATGGATTAAATCATTTTTTTCCCCACAACACCCCATGATGACAAAGCAAATAAAAAACATTTACATAAGTATTCAGACCCAGTACTCAGTATTTTGTTGAAGCACCTTTGGCAGCGATTACAGCCTCGAGTCTTCTTGGGTATGACGCTACTATCTTGGCACACCTGTATTTGGGGAGTTTCTCCTATTCTCCTCTGCAGATCCTCTCAAGCTCTGTCAGGTTGGATGGGGAGCGTCACTGCACAGCTATTTTGAGGTCTCTCCAGAGATATTCGATCAGATTCAAGTCTGGGCTCTGGCTGGGCCACTCAAGGACATTCATAGACTTGTCCTGAAGCCACTCCTGCATTGTCTTGGATGTGTGTTTAGGGTCGTTGTCCTGTTGGAAGGTGAACCTTCACCCCAGTCTGAGGTCCCGAGTGCTCTGGAGCAGGTTTTAATCAAGGAACTCTCTGTACTTTGCTCTGTAGATCTTTCCCTCGACCCTGACTAGCCTCCCAGTCCCTGCCGCTGAAAAACTTCCCCACAGCATGATGCTGCAACCACCATGCTTCACCGTAGAGATGGTGCCAGGTTTTCTCCAGACGTGACGCTTTGCATTCAGGACAAAGAGTTCTTGTTTCTCATGGTCTGAAAGTCCTTTAGGTGCCTTTTGGCAAGCGGCTGTCATGTGCCTTTTACTGAGGAGTGGCTTTTGTCTGGCCACTCTACCATAAAGGCCTGATTGGTGGAGTGCTGCAGAGATGGTTGTCCTTCTGGAAGGTTCTCCAGTCTCCACAGAGGAACTCTGGAGCTCTATCAGAGTGACCATCGGTTCTTGGTCACATCCCTGACCAAGGCCCTTCTTCCCCGATTGCTCAGTTTGGACCGGGCGGACAGCTCTAGGAAGACTCTTGGTGCTCCCAAATTTCTTCCATTTAAGAATGATGGAGGCCACTGTGTTCTTGGAGACCTACAATGCTGCAGACATATTTTGGTACCCTTCCCCAGATCTGTGCCTCGACACAATCCTGTCTCAGAGCTCTACGGATAATTCCTTCGACCTCATGGCTTGGTTTTTCCTCTGACATGCACTGTCAATTGTGGGACCTTATATAGACAGGTGTATGGCTTTCCAAATCATGTCTAATCAATTGAATTTAGCACAGGTGGACTCCAATCAAGTTGTAGAAACATCGCAAGGATGATCAATGGAAACAGGATGCACCTGTGCTCAATTTAGTGTCTCATAGCAAAGGGTCTGAATACTTATCTAAATAAGGTGTTTCTGTTTTTTAAATAAATGTGCAAAAATTCTAAAAACCAGTTTTCTCTCTGTCATTATGGGGTATTGTGATGTAATTATGGGGTATTGTGATGTCATTATGGGGTATTGTGATGTCATCATGGGGTATTGTGATGTCATCATGGGGTATTGTGTGTAGATTGATATGAACAAAAATGCATAAGGCTGTAATGTAACAAATTGTGGAAAAAGTCAAAGGGTCTGAATACTTTTCGAATGCACTGTAGAAATGCTTGACTTGCATGAATCAAATTATATAAGCATGCAGAAAACATTAACAAGACCCACACACACACACACACACACACACACACTAGTCATATAGGATCTGTTATAAGTTTATAAGACTCTTATACGTTTACTGAGACTTACTTAAGACAGGTACACTTGTTTGTTCTACCTCACCCAAGATCACATCTTCATCTCTCTCTCTCTCTGTAGGATCATTCCTATGTATGACTACTAACATATTCTCTCTCTTCTTCCCGTCTCTCTATGTTTTGTCTTCCCTTCCCTCCCTTCCCTCCTAAAGCGTGCAAAAGAAAAGAACAAGACCCAAGCAAGGAAAGGAACAATACACCAAAGAAATCCCGGCTGGTTTTTACTGACCTGCAGCGTCGCACCCTGCTGGCCATCTTCAAGGAGAACAAGCGTCCGTCCAAAGAGATGCAGATGACCATCTCTCAGCAGCTGGGACTGGAACTCACCACCGTCAGCAACTTCTTCATGAACGCCCGCAGGCGCAGCCTGGACAAATGGATGGACGAGGGGAGTCCGGGAGGAGCCTCCACAGCCTCCAGCTCTTGTACCAAAGTGTGATGGATAGGGGGGTGGGGTGGGTGGGGGGGGGGATTTAGGGTTGGGGTTCGGGGACGGTTAGGTGAGGGTTGGGGTTGATGGGTGGGGTGAGGGGCTGAGGGGGGAGGGGGCACTTCGCAGCACCACTGAGAAAACCAAAACGTTTTACATTTTGCTTTTTGAGGATGAGTTACAAAAGGAAAGGGGTTGTTTACTGGCTGATTTAGCAAAAAATAAATCAGATCCATTTATAAAACATTGATGAAGCACTATAGAGTAATATAGAGTAATCCCACCCCCCCCCCCCCCTTGCACACTGCCTGAATAATACCACCAATCCAAACTAATTAATGACTAAAGTCTATCTATAGCTTTATTATAATGACACACAGTTAATCTGCTCTATTCTAGTTTTTTTTATGTCACTCAAAACATTAGCCCATAAAAACCAAAGACCAAACCAAAGACCAATAATATGCTAACATATATATTATGTAAATTATCTATATGTAATATTGGATTGAAACCACAGGGCTAGCTAACCCACCAAAGACAGAACGTCCTAGCCATCTCCCGGTAAAGGACTTCTTTGAGATCGTCATATAGAATACTTATATTAAGAAAAAATCATAATAATTGCCTCCAAATACCTAGTATTATCTCCAATGATGGAGACAAGTTCTGATATGTTTTGGATGAATGTTGTTGACACAAGTCAAGGTAAACAAAATGCCAAAAAGAGAAAAGACTGACTATATACAGGTATTGATCTTACCCATGTCAATGGAATAATAATTAGTTTAATATCCATGTTTAGCCAGCTTTACAATTTAGTTGTGCAATCCTTTCCCCAGGAACTGAGAACAGAGGGCAGAGAAATCCTGTATGGATGTGGTCTACCTCTAGTTAGCCTGCTATTTCCCTGGGGGTTTTCCCCCCAGAAAGCCCGGTTGGAAGTTCCCGGAGTCAGGAGGGAATTAAGCAGCAAATCCAAAAACGCTCTATCCATGATTTCTGGGAAAACCTGATAATTTTGAGAAAGTAGCCCTAGTGTGATTTCATAACTTGAGAACAGACCAATAGACAGCAAGTAGAGAGAGGCATGATGTTATAGAGGATGACTGAGACATCATCAACATCATCAGAGAATCTTCTGAGGGGAGAGGGAGGTTTAGGACTTAGAGACATTTCCACTGCCAGCTACTGGCAAGTATGCAAGCACAACACATAACCAACACACACACACACACATGACCGACACACACACATGACCGACACACACACACACACACACACACACACACACACACACACACACACACACACACACACACACACACACACACTCTCCCTCAACATATGTAGTGGTCTGTGACGTATGTGAGCACAATCTTGAAGCACATATTCTTTGCAATAGAACTGGAGCTGCAGCTCAATGCAGAATGTTCTTCACAAATTAGAAAACTCAGGATGCCATTTCTAAACAGAGGCTGAAGAACACTGACTACTACTACTAATACTACTAATACAACAACAGCTACAACTACTACTATACGACAACAACTACTACAACGACTACTAATACTACAACTACTACTAATACTACAATGACTACTAATACTACAATGACTACTAATACTACAACTACTACAACAACTACTACTAATACTACAACTACTACAACTACACAACCCACTCTTGCACACAAGCAGTATAGTACAATACTCTCTATAGTATAATCACAACAAACCACACATGTCCAAATAAACACTAAGTAGGACAGTAGGCCACAACCATGAGGAGCCATTTCCCCTGTTTCCTAACTTTGTATTATAGAAGCTTTCTGGTAAGACTAAAGTTATTATTCAACCCTGGCATACCATGGTTTATCTCAACATAGTAACCATCAATTCTATTTTAATGACACTATCAATCAACTCCTCTAACCTCCACTAGTCTCCACTAGTCTCCACTAACCTCCACTAGTCTTCACTAACATCCACTAGTCTCCACTAACCTCTACTAGTCTCCACTAAGCACCACTAGTCTCCACTAGTCTCCACTAGTCTTCACTAATATCCACTTGTCTCCACTAACATTTACTAGCCTCTACTAACATCTACCCAGCACTAGTCTCTACTAGCCTCTACTAGACTCTACTAGCCTCTACTAGTCTCCACTAGTCTCCACTAACCTTCACTTATCTCCACTAGTCTCCACTAACCTCTACTAGTCTCCACTAGTCTCCACTGGACTCTACTAGTCTCCACTAACCTCTACTAGTCTCCACTAGTCTCCACTAACCTCTACTAGTCTCCACTAGTCTCCACTAACCTCCACTAACCTCTACTAGCCTCCACTAACCTCTACTAGTGTCCACTAATCTCTACTAGTCTTCACTAACCTCTACTAGTCTCCACTAGTCTCCACTAACCTCTACTAGTCTCCACTAGTCTCCCCTGGACTCTACTAGTCTCCACTAGTCTCCACTAACCTCAACTAGTCTCCACTAACCTCTACTAGTCTCCACTAACCTCTACTAGTCTCCACAGGACTCTACTAGTCTCCACTAACCTCTACTAGTCTCTACTAGTCTCCACTTACCTCTACTAGCCTCTACTAGTCTCCACTGGACTCTACTAGTCTTGTAGAGGCAACACCCTGGTCGCCGGGCTAAGAAAGAAACAGACCAAGAAACAAACCGGGAAGAGTGTGTGTTTGTGCCCCAAATGGCACCCTATTCCCTATATAGTGTATTACTTTTAGTGCACATGTAGGGAATAGGGTGCAATTTGGGACGCAGGCCCAAGAGTCTGCTTCTTAACTGCTGTGCTGATACTCCACCTGAATGATACGCCAATGATTATTGTCCACTTAACACAGTAGCAATCATTCATTATATTACACATTCTGTAAATATATACAACCTCCTACTTTTCTAGTCAACCCCACACATAAGTTCTTTAGAGTTCAATCATGTCAAACTCGTCTATCCTTCTATCAGCCATCGCTGAAACAACCAAAGCAAAAAGTCCGGTAAGCAGCCCCTTGTCCAGTAGAACACAGGTTTTTCGTGATATATAAAGTGAGCCGAAGGCTTGACGGACCAGAAATGGACACTTGAGACTTTTTTCTATTTATTGACAAATCAAAACCAAAGAAACTTTTTCTGCACCTAACTGTTCTACAACAAAACTGTTCTGAAGAGGATGATAATTATAAATGTGAGCAGCGATGATGATGAAGATGACGAAGAAGAGGAATAGGAGGAGGACAGACATCAGGGGGAATGGAGAAGTAGCTTTGTTCTGTTCTGATTGGTCAGGACATTTTAAGGGGAAGCAGGATGAGACTGAAAGGGTTTAAAACACGCGGGGGGAATCCAGGCCGCTGCGGCAGCTGTTTCCTAAGGCAGAATGACGCGTCTCTGAAAGTTGGAAGGTTGTCTTTAACGTGTGCCTATGCAGTTTTTCAAGAAAAATGGAAAAGAACAACGAAAACCTCATCAGCTACAAAACCAAAGATTCATAATTATTCCTACAGAAGTTTTCCCCCAAAGTTTATTTTCCTGACAATGCCGACCATACATACAGCCACATACGTATACATGCATGCACACTGTATAGCTAGCGCTACCCAGTACATGCATGCATATTAGTACATGTATGTGTGATTTTAAGGGTACGCTCCTTCTTCAACATGACACTGTGTGATTCAGTAGGTATGATACATCCTCTTCATCACTCCCTTTCACTGGACACTGACTACCTCGGTTTCTCCGTCTGTCCGGTCCACTAGGGAACATCATGCCCGGAGGATTCAGGTGTATCTGTCACTGCAGTCTGTAGAGAAACATGATTCTGTGAAACTATGTAAAACTACAGTACACACCAAAGATAACTGGTGTACAGCACACCACAATCCTTCCAGTTCCACTAACTACAATGCTGTTGTACTCAGACTCACATGTGGTAGACTACACACACATCTCTCTCTCCCTCCCTTCCTCTCTCTCATCTATTCACCTCACTCTCCAGTCCACTGCTGAATCACAGCGTACGTGTTAGTGAAGGAGGGTACAGTAGGGGACAGAGGGGTTGGGTGCTCATAGGCACATCCTGTATGACTTCAGTTCTTTTTGGGGAAAACAAACTCTACTACTCCACATGTTCACAATAAGCAAAACCAAAAATACAAAACAGACTAGTAGTTCAACCTTTTGAGAGAAACTGCTCAAATATCGGTCAAATAGCTTTATCCTTTCCTAGCTGTCTCTCTGTGAGGCTTCTGGTACAAAGATGCTCCGCCACGGCCCTAGCTCTCCTGGCCCTGGTCCTGGCCCCGAGGCTCGGAGCCTGGCGGAGTCCACTTTCATACTCAGTCTGGTCTTGAGGAACATGTACCAACCATGGGTATGAAACTAAAATCTAAAGAGGTTTTCATTGCTTGTCTTTAGAGCTTACGTTTGTTTTTGCCTAATGTACAATTACGTTGTCTCTCCTTTATGTAATATAGGATTTTATTTTTGTCATTTATATTTGTTTTTAATTCATTGAGAATTCATTTAAATTGCCAAATCTTTCTTGGAACCCTTTACCCTGATTAGTTTGCCAAAGTTTACATTGTTTGTCCTGTTTTCTTTTGATGACACTGTCAAACTATTTATGCGGTGTGTTAGTACACATGATAGTTTTTTACTTAATTATTTAATGTTATTTAATTAGATGTAATTTTTTTTTTGGGGGGGGGTGAATATTTATGGGTATTTAAGAGAGTTAGAGAATCAAAGATGCAGTGCTTATGTCCGTCCCACGTTAATTTATTATTAGTTTATTTTAAAAAGCACGTTAATTTATTATTAGTAAGTTAATTTTAAAAAGCAACTGAGGGTGTTCAGTTGTTTAGTGAATAATGACAGAACAATATTTAAAAATGTAGTAATGTCAGGGTAGTTGTAATGATGAATGTTGCCATTATATTATTATGAACACATTTAGTTAAATCTTTTTCCTAATATAGATTTTTTTCCATTAAGTTTATTCTTCCTGATGAAAACAATCTGTTGATTTAAAAGATAATGAATGAGCACTGCATTGTTTTGTTTAAAAAAAAATCCTTCTGTGATTTATGATTAATTAATTAATTTGTTTTTCATTTGCGAGTCCTTTTGCATTAATTTTGTTTACCAGTGACGGACAAGCAATGAATTTCAGACTTATGTTTGTGCCACTGATAGAGGAGGGTCACACGTTGATTGAGACAAGTCAGACTCACCAAAGATAACTGGAACACTTGAGAGGTTGGTCGTTGTTTCACTTGATAGAGAAGGAAATCTAGCTGCTTCCAAGACTGGCTTGTAAAAAACAAAAACTAAAAAAAAAAAACGTAAAAAAAAAAAAAAAAGATTTCTAAAGTGAGAACCAGAAAGGCTACCTCACTGACTTTCCCATTTGTCATTTGAATCGTGTTGATGAAACCAAAGATACCAAAGATTTGTTTTCTCTAGTACGGTCTGCGCTTGGCCCATGCTTTCATTTTGATATTATCTCTCTTTCTCCTTTCTCCTTTCTCTCTCGAACACATGCCTTCTAATAGGGACGAAGGGGGAAGGGTTAGGGTTGGGGTCAGGGACGCAGGGGGAAGGGTTAGGGTTAGGGAAGATGAGGGTGTGTGTTTTGGGGTTAGGGAAGGTGAGGGTGTGTGTTTGGGGGTTAGGGAAGGTGAGGGTGTGTGTTAGGGTTAGGGAAGGTGAGGTGAGGGTGTGAAGGTGAGGGTGTGTGTTAGGGTTAGGGAAGATGAGGGTGTGTGTTAGGGATATATGCTGGATTTCAGAAAGCCCTTCACCAGATCACAGTACACATTGTGTCCAAACCACACATTGAGTTGTTGTGACAAACCCCCAAGTCAACACCGTGTTTGCACTGAAGCATTGAGACAACCTAGAGGCTGGATAAAATACATTCACATACTCTATATAAAGAATGTATATATATATATACTAATATAATTCCCAGACATCTAGCGATTAACTTTTCTCCTTGATTTTTTTCTCCTTTTTTTCCTTTTTTTTTTTAAATGTAATGACCAAACAAGAAGTGTCGGGTTTTGGAAATCTACAAACACAGGAGAATGATTAGCCCCCAAAAAAACCCAGTGTCCATTTTGATCAAACTGCCATTATAGTAGCTGTCTTTTTACTCGTGCCTGTGCAAAGAAGGCCACAGGTATCACTCCTAAAAACAATCAGACTTAATGGAAATAAAAACAACGGACAATATACTGTAAATGCACTTCAAAAGCCACAACGTTGTGATTTAAACAGTCATCCTCCTTGCCTATTGTTCCAGTGCAACGTTGTGATTTAAACAGTCATCCTCCCTGCCTATTGTACCAGTGCAACGTTGTGATTTAAACAGTCATCCTCCTTGCCTATTGTTCCAGTGCAACGTTGTGATTTAAACAGTCATCCTCCCTGCCTATTGTTCCAGTGCAACGTTGTGATTTAAACAGTCATCCTCCCTGCCTATTGTACCAGTGCAACGTTGTGATTTAAACCAAACCAAACCAAAGAAAACCTCAACACAAAGAAACCAAAGGAACTAAGGAAAAGGCCTCTCTGAAAGACACACATCAGAATGTAACCCTGATATATTCTGGTTCGGACCAAACAGAACAGCCGTAAACATTATAATAGCAGTAGTGGACTCCTTGGGACTAATTGCTGTGTTCGTAACCAAGTGGGAGGTGGGAATTTACCAGTTGTGAAGTCGGAAATACCAGTTGGATGCTTTCACGTGCTTTGAACACGTTGAGAAACGCAGATTGGCTAAAAAGGTCAACAAGCTACTGAACCATGGACTAAAAGTACAACGAACATGCTAGTTAACAAATTATAGTGTTCACAAAACCATATGAATAGATTGCTTTTTATAAGTAATGTTTTATTGTTGTATTTAACTGCTGGAAATGTTGTTATAGAGGCCATTCTCTTAGTAGGGAGCCACTGGGGCTCCCGAGTGGCGCAGTGGTCTAAGGCACCACTACAGACACCCAGGTTCAAATCCAGGCTGTATCACAATCAGCTGTGATTGGGAGTCCCATAAGGGCGGCGTACAATTGGCCCAGCTTCGTCTGGGTTTGCCCGGTGTAGGCCGTCATTGTAAATAAGAATTTGTTCTTAAAACTGACTTGCCTAGTTAAATAAAGGTTAAATACATTTTTTTTTTAAAGTAGGTGATGTCAAAGGTCAGCATGTGGGAGAAGTGGGATGGACGAGTTTCCCACAAGTAATTACCAGTTGGAGGGGCCTTCAATGGGATTTTTTCCCCAGTTACATGTGAGAAATTCCCACTTCCCACTTGGTTACGAACACATCATTATACTAATCATTCTCTAGCTCCTGTTTGGAAAGGTAATATGGAGTTGAAATGAGAGAGAGAGAAATAATGTTGAATCTAGTGGGAACTTGGGACCATTGTCATTTATGAAAGTACGGGAGTTCATCACGTGTTGCCACCTTCATCTATGCCTATACAAATTAGCATATAATAAATTATGCAAATATACTTAAGATATGGGAGTGGCAACAGTTGATGTGAGACTCCTGGAACCATATGACAATACTGACTCCAATGGATTCTCTCTCTAGAGCTGATATGATAGGCTTTTAGGACTATATTACTAATAGGGTTAGAGGCCTATATTACTAATAGGGTTAGAGGCCTATATTACTAATATAAAGGCCTATATCACTAATAGGGTTAAAGGCCTATATTACTAATAGGGTTAAAGGCCTATATCACTAATAGGGTTAGAGGCCTATATTACTAATAGGGTTAAAGGCCTATATTACTAATAGGGTTAGAGGCCTATATTACTAATAGGGTTAGAGGCCTATATCACTAATAGGGTTAGAGGCCTATATTACTAATAGGGTTAAAGGCCTATATCACTAATAGGGTTAAAGGCCTATATCACTAATAGGGTTAAAGGCCTATATCACTAATAGGGTTAAAGGCCTATATCACTAATAGGGTTAAAGGTCTATATTACTAATAGGGTTAAAGGCCTATATCACTAATAGGGTTAGAGGCCTATATCACTAATAGGGTTAAAGGCCTATATCACTAATAGGGTTAAAGGCCTATATCACTAATAGGGTTAGAGGCCTATATTACTAATAGGGTTAAAGGCCTATATTACTAATAGGGTTAAAGGCCTATATCACTAATAGGGTTAAAGGCCTATATTACTAATAGGGTTAGAGGCCTATATTACTAATAGGGTTGAAGGCCTATATCACTAATAGGGTTAGAGGCCTATATTACTAATATAAAGACCTATATCACTAATAGGGTTAAAGGCCTATATTACTAATAGGGTTAGAGGCCTATATTACTAATAGGGTTAAAGGTCTATATTACTAATAGGGTTAGAGGCCTATATTACTAATAGGGTTAGAGGCCTATATTACTAATAGGGTTAGAGGCCTATATTACTAATAGGGTTAGAGGCCTATATCACTAATAGGGTTAAAGGCCTATATCACTAATAGGGTTAAAGGCCTATATTACTAATATAAAGGCCTATATCACTAATAGGGTTAAAGTCCTATATCACTAATAGGGTTAGAGGCCTATATCACTAATAGGGTTAAAGGCCTATATCACTAATAGGGTTAAAGGCCTATATTACTAATAGGGTTAAAGGCCTATATTACTAAGATAAAGGCCTATATCACTAATAGGGTTAGAGGCCTATATCACTAATAGGGTTAAAGGCCTATATCACTAATAGGGTTAAAGGCCTATATCACTAATAGGGTTAAAGGCCTATATCACTAATAGGGTTAAAGGCCTATATTACTAATAGGGTTAAAGGCCTATATCGCTAATAGGGTTAAAGGCCTATATCGCTAATAGGGTTAAAGGCCTATATCACTAATAGGGTTAAAGGCCTATATTCAGCCAGCTATATTACTTTTCCACTGGGGCGGCTTTAACAAAGACATAAACAGCGCTTTTGTTGCAAAGTATGAGTATGAGATAACCATGGGACGAGTGCCTTGCTTGAACCAAAGCAAAGTGGAGACCTCTCTGTACTTACCTCAGCTTCTAGCCCGCCGTCACGTTGATGACAATGTATTCGTCTGGCTCTGTGGTGCTTTGCAATGCAATCACTAAGCAAACAACTAAGAGAAATGATACCAAAGGCTTTCCAAATATATCTGTTTCCTCTCCTCTTCTTATTCTACCAAATGGTTGCAAAGCTTTACATTTAAAAAAAATAAATAAATGAAAAAGCTGTGGCATGTTAACAGCGCAGACCGTGCTCTCCTTAATGTTCGCAGATATACCTCAGAGATACTAGTGATTAGGGTAATGTTATTCTAGCGTATGTGATAAATTATTATTTTGGTAACTGTGACTTTACGAAACAAAAACAAAAAAAATCTTTATACATTTTAAGTTGTGATTTCTGTAATAGTTGAAGAGGTGCGCTTACCAAAAACAAATGCTTGTCTTTTTTGTGGTTTGGGTTTTTAATTGTTTCTGCTTTTATTTTTGTTGTTGTTGGAGGGGCTCTGGTTATTCACTCAGCTTTCTGGAATGAGGAGAGTTGCAGATTAAGCCCACAGTTTACATGTTACAATGAAGAAAAGAAAAAAAGAACAAAAAAAGGACAAACCCCCCTGTTCTTCTGTTCTAGTTTCTGACCACCATTTTGTAAATGTTTCCTTCTTTTGTCTTACAACCTAGTTTCTGACCACCATTTTGTAAATGTTTCCTTCTTTTGTCTTATGACCTAGTTTCTGACCACCATTTTGTAATTGTTACCTTCTTTGTCTTATGACCTAGTTTCTGACCACCATTTTGTAATGGTTTCCTTCTTTGTCTTATGACCTATTCTTCTGTGTTGAAGTGTAGCACTATGTTTAGCAACTGCCAAACAACAGTGCTATAGCCCAGACTTTATGCATGAGTATATTTACAATTAGCTAGCAGTGTAATGCGCGTTGTGACTTCATTACTTTTTAAGTTCAGAATCCGTACCACTCTACGAACTGCATGTGGTTGCTGAGTGTGTGGCTCAGTTGTGTATATATTGGCCCTCCACTGTCATAGTGCACCCTGGGTAATAAGTGAGTTAGCTGAAGGGTCCATATTCTGAGTAGAAGGTTATGAACACAAGGCTAACTGTTAACATACTGCACAAGGCTAGCACAAGGCTAACTGTTAACATACTGCACAAGGCTAGCACAAGGCTAACTGTTAACATACTGTAAAAGAGTGACAGATGAGATATTTATAGAATGAGTAAAAAACAAAAAACAAAAAAAAACTGTTCCCGAGGCCTATTTGAGACAGTAGTCCACAACTTTGATATAGCCTTCGTACAGTAACTTACACAGCGGCGAATTTGACCACCGATGGACAAACCACGTAGTATTTTAATTAACCACAATAGACCCGAAAACACATAGTAGAATAAATAATCTTTCAAAGAATATATTATTGAAAAAGCCTCAACCTAATGACATCACAGAAGGTACTGTTCCTGACATTCTATGCCTCTCTTTTACCTTCCACTTAGCCGACAAATACACCCCTGTCATTAGACAACAGCACCCAATCAGTGTCTGATGAAAACACAACAAATGAGTTTAGGATGAAGTGATTCTACTGTACTCTGGTCCTTACTGGGTTAATCATAATTAAAATATATATATATAAAAAAAAAAAAAAAAAAGACAACAACACAAAGAGATCTACAGCCAGGCCACTAGCCTACCTCAGGGGGTCGGAGGTGAAGCGTCAGACAGTCTGACGACCACAGGGGGGGTTAGAGGTCAGAGGTCAGTGTGATGATAACCAAAATAAACTCGATGAATCAAATCACTCGTTCATTTAGTAGAACATGAGAATATTGAACAATAACTTTTAACTTTCGCATCCAATCAATCTCACTCTCCACCGTTTGGATTATCTTTATGTATCTAAACTTGATGGAACGTTAACATACTGTACATCGGCTCAGTAAGGGTCTTATATAAGCCTTTTCACACAACTGAGCCGAACCGAACTGAGCCGAGCTGTACTGACCTGGTTTGTTCAGGTCGGCATGATAGTGTGAAAAGGCTACTTAGTATGTGTTGAAACCAAAGGCAAAGTGGTGTTACAATCTGATGATATCAGTAGATTACACCCGGAAAGGATGACCTCGCAGGAAGTGGTTTAGAAACCTGGTCCCAGATCTGTTTGTGACGACCACCATAGGAGTTAGACACACAGCACAAACAGATCTGGGATCAGGTTAGACTGTGTGATAGTGGTTGAATATTCTAAGCAAAAGCTTCATTCCAAAGACGAAAACAAAGCCAATATGCTGTCTATATCCCAAGGACAATTATACACACCATTTTCTGTAGATTTTTACTGATTTGTTTCTGTTGATGTTTTTGTTTTTGTAAAAGAAAAACATGATTTTTCTTTATTTTCATTTAGTTGGAACACAAATGGAAGCTGGTATTAAAGTGTGGTGCTGTATTGGAATCGTATGGATAAACCTATTGATAAGCAATTCAATTATGATCAAAATGAAGGAAATATTCAGAGTTAATGTTGTTTCGCTTACCCTGTCTGTGTTAAAGACAAAATAAAACCTGTCTGTGTAAAGACAAAATAAATTTGTCCTCGTGACTTGAAAACCAAAAAAAAAAGCATTTTTTCAGATGAAAATGATTGTATACCTCTTTCTTTGTTCCATGTCTCAAATAGACTGAAATGTTGCCGTTCTGCATTTTATTTCTTAAAACAAGGAGGGAGAAATAACACCAATTTAAAGTTTATTTCCTTTTGAATTGAAGCATTTAGAACAAAGATATAAGTAACAATGTATCGGGGCCTGAATCACCTCGACTATCGTAGAACAATTAAACTGCTTTAAAACACATGGGATGTTGGCTATCAACAACAAGGCAACTCCTATGACTAATTGGGAATGGGACGCAAGCGTAGGATTGATCACCCTGTCGCTGGCCGCCTTTGGGGAGGGTGTATAGTGTGAAAGGCCGAAACACCCTAGGAACCAAAGGTACACTACTGACGATGCGCTCCCCAAATTTCACCAGGCTCACTGTTCATTAACTCTTGGAAGTGCTTGCACAAAGGATAGTAACATCTCATCCTGTGTTCTTGGAATCATCATCTCTCACTTCACCCGTGTCAATGAGACCACAGCATTTATAATAACCTGGTGTTGTGATACCGACAGATTGCTGGGCAGTGAGTGTCCTACTGCCTAATATTGCTAGAAGTGATTTCTGTCATTGAAAATAAGATTTTGTTCTTATGAACTGACTTGCCTAGTTAAATAAAGGTTCAATAAAAAATGATTTAAAAAAAATTCATATGGAACCAGGCTGGAAGGTAACAGTACAGCTAATGTCACATTAACCCACAGACACACATTAACCTACAGATACACATTAACCTACAGACAGATACACATTAACCTACAGACAGATACACATTAACCCACAGATACACATTAACCTACAGACAGATACACATTAACCCACAGATACACATTAACCTACAGACAGATACACATTAACCTACAGACAGATACACATTAACCCACAGATACACATTAACCTACAGATACACATTAACCTACAGATACACATTAACCTACAGACACACATTAACCTACAGATACACATTAACCTACAGACAGATACACATTAACCCACAGATACACATTAACCTACAGACAGATACACATTAACCTACAGACAGACATTAACCTACAGACAGACACACATTAACCTACAGACAGACATTAACCTACAGACACACATTAACCTACAGACAGATACACATTAACCTACAGACAGATACACATTAACCTACAGACAGATACACATTAACCTACAGACAGACACACATTAACCTACAGACACACATTAACCTACAGACAGACATTAACCTACAGACAGATACACATTAACCTACAGACAGACACACATTAACCTACAGACACACATTAACCTACAGACAGATACACATTAACCTACAGACAGATACACATTAACCCACAGACAGACATTAACCTACAGACAGACACACATTAACCTACAGACACACATTAACCTACAGACAGACATTAACCTACAGACAGATACACATTAACCTACAGACAGATACACATTAACCTACAGACAGATACACATTAACCTACAGACAGATACACATTAACCTACAGACAGATACACATTAACCTACAGACAGACACACATTAACCTACAGACAGACACACATTAACCTACAGATACACATTAACCTACAGACAGATACACATTAAGCCACAGACACACATTAACCTACAGATACACATTAACCTACAGACAGATACACATTAACCTACAGACAGATACACATTAACCTACAGACAGATACACATTAACCCACAGACAGATACACATTAACCCACAGATAGAGAGAGAGCTAACCTCCTGTAGGTTTTAACTCCAACCCTAGTCTAGAACACCTGATGCTAATAATTAGTTGGTTGATAAACTGAATCAGGTTAGTTACAACTGGGGTTGGAGTTAAAACCTACAGGAGGGTCTCTCTCCAGGAACAGGGTTGGAGTTAAAACCTACAGGAGGGTCTCTCACCAGGAACAGGGTTGGAGTTAAAACCTACAGGAGGGTTTCTCTCCAGGAACAGTGTTGGAGTTAAAACCTACAGGAGGGTTTCTCTCCAGGAACAGTGTTGGAGTTAAAACCTACAGGAGGGTCTCTCTCCAGGAACAGGGTGAGTTAAAACCTACAGGAGGGTATCTCTCCAGGAACAGGGTTGGAGTTAAAACCTACAGGATGGTCTCTCACCAGGAACAGGGTTGGAGTTAAAACCTACAGGAGGGTCTCTCACCAGGAACAGGGTTGGAGTTAAAACCTACAGGAGGGTTTCTCTCCAGGAACAGTGTTGGAGTTAAAACCTACAGGAGGGTTTCTCTCCAGGAACAGGGTTGGAGTTAAAACCTACAGGAGGGTTTCTCTCCAGGAACAGGGTTGGAGTTAAAACCTACAGGAGGGTTTCTTTCCAGGAACAGGGTTGGAGTTAAAACCTACAGGAGGGTATCTCTCCAGGAACAGGGTTGACGTTAAAAGCGACTTACAGTCGTGTGCATAGATTTTATATATGGGTAGTCCTGCGAATCAAACATTTTCCCTATCTCTCTCTTCCCCCTCTCTGTACCGCACCTGCTTTCTAGACCTCTGAATGCTCGGCTATGAAAAGCCAACTGACATTTACTCCTGAGGTACTGACCTGTTGCACCCTCTACAACCACTGATTATTATATGACCCTGTTGGTCATCTATGAACATTTTAACATCTTGAAGAAAGACCTGGCTTTAAATGGCCATGTAATTCTTATAATCTCCACCCGGCACAGCCAGAAGAGGACTGGCCACCCCCCAGAGCCTGGTTCCTCTCTAGGTTTATAATCTCCACCCGGCACAGCCAGAAAAGGACTGGCCACCCCCCAGAGCCTGGTTCCTCTCTAGGTTTCTTCCTAGGTTCCTGCCTTTCTAGGGAGTATTTTCCTAGCCACCGTGCTTCTACATCTGCATTGCTTGCTGTTTGGGGTTTTAGGCTGAGTTTCTGTATAAGCACTTGGTGTTGTCAGGATTTGGCCAGGGTTGTTCCGGTTTTGGCCACTAGATGCCCCCATTGTGCTTTTTGACCCTTTTGTTTTCCCTTGTTCCCAGTTATTATTTGCACCTGTGCCTCATTTCCCTTGATTGTATTTAGACCCTTAGTTTTCCCTCAGTTTGAATGTTAGCACCCAGCCCCAGTGATGCTGTGAACATTTGTTACGCCAGTTGGACACTCTTGTGGTACTCTGCTTTTGTTCTTGTTTATTTATTTTTTGATTATCTTGATGTTTTTTTCTGCTGTACCTACCACCTTGTGGATTTACCTTTTTGACTTGGAATTACTTTTGACGTTGTGGATTTATATTTTTGCCTGAAGAACTTTCCTTTAAAAAAAAAAAACACAATTTCCAGTACTGCTGTGTTTGCTCAGTGACTGTTTCTCACACCGGAGACCAGGGTTCGTAACCGGGTCCTGACAGGTGTCATCTGTTGTTAATATATATTCTATTTAGCAGACACTTATGAGCATAGATTTTATGTAGGGGTGGTCCTGGGAATCTAACCCACTGGCATGGTGTTGCAAAGCGATGCTCTACCAACAGAAGACTACGTAAAAAGGGATTTATAAATACATTTGACTGATTGATCTGCATTGAACCATGCTATTTTATTTGTCTCTAGGCACACTTACTAGCAAGATAAGAGGTTATTTTTTTGTTGTTGCTGTATTTGTCCACAAGTCCGTTCATATGTAACAGCCTACCTGTTGGTCGATCACTGTGGTCTACTCTTTCTCATTTAAACAACTCCGTTCTTCCACCACTCCAGTATCCCTGCACATTGTTAATTAATATGGTACTGGAACTGACCCCGTATATAGCTTACCTACTTTCTCGTGTTCAATTAATTGATGTTCTACTTGACCTTGTTATTAATTACTGCATTGGAAAGAGCAATCACGAAAGGCATTGCACTATACTAACGCACGCGACAAACAAGAAACATTTGACAAATGCATCCAACATTTATTTTTCAGATAACATATTCAATGAATGTCTACATACGGACCGATACATCCATCACAGTAACTGAACAAAATGTTAGCCCTGCCTGCTTCCTCCACGTTGGTGCAGTCTATACACAGAGAAGGATCCAACAGTCTCCGATCTGGTAACGTCCCTCCTCCCGCTATTTCACCGTCGGAAAAAAAAACTCCCAAGAGAACGGAACAATTAGAGAAGCAGTTCTCTGTTAACAATGGAACTGCCTCCCAAAACTATGAAGTCTTTATATGGACCAATATCCCTTACGGTTTTCCAAGGATACACCAGCTCCTAAATCTGGACAGGTCAACAGCGATACTAGCACCTGTTGAAGACTATGGAAGTCCTACTGAATACTGGTACAATATACATATACACCGTTTGGACGCTTGTGTCTCAGCGTCAAGAGTGATGGTGAGTTCAGTGGTGACGAACCACTTCAAATTGTACAGAGGACAGCGTCATCTTTTAACTCTGGTCCAGGTGGTTGATGTGCAGCATCAGAAAGCCTCAACTAAAAAGGGGGGTTGAAATGTGCATCTCAGCATCAGAAAGACAACTAAAAAGGGGGGTTGAAATGTGCATCTCAGCATCAGAAAGACAACTAAAAAGGGGGGTTGAAATGTGCTAAAAAAGGGGGGTTGAAATGTGCATCTCAGCATCAGAAAGACATCATCTCAGCATCAGAAAGACAACTAAAAAGGGGTTGAAATGTGCATCTCAATCAAAAGACAACAACTAAAAAGGGGGTTGAAATGTGCATCTCAGCATCAGAAAGACAACAAAAAGGGGGGTTGAAATGTGCATCTAAGCATCAGAAAGACAACAACTAAAAAGGGGGTTGAAATGTGCATCTAAAGAAAGACAACAACTAAAAAGGGGGGTTGAAATGTGCATCTAAGCATCAGAAAGACAACAACTAAAAAGGGGGGTTGAAATGTGCATCTCAGCATCAGAAAGACAACAACTAAAAAGGGGGGTTGAAATGTGCATCTAAGCATCAGAAAGACAACAACTAAAAAGGGGGGTTGAAATGTGCATCTCAGCATCAGAAAGACAACAACTAAAAAGGGGGGTTGAAATGTGCATCTCAGCATCAGAAAGACAACTAAAAAGGGGGGTTGAAATGTGCATCTCAGCATCAGAAAGACAACAACTAAAAAGGGGGGTTGAAATGTGCATCTAGCATCAGAAAGACAACTAGCATCAGAAAGACAACTAAAAAGGGGGGGGGGGGTTGAAATGTGCATCTAAGCATCAGAAAGACAACTAAACAGGGGGGTTGAAATGTGCATCTCAGCATCAGAAAGCCCTGGACCAGAGCTAGACCCTTGTTGCATAAAAGGTGTCTGATGTTATTACATACATTCAATGTTATTACATACATTCAATCTGTCACGAAGAATCAAAAATCACGTATTATGGGTGAAACGGAGAACCATGAAATGCATGTCTGGCACATCTTCTCCCTGTTTTAACTCCTTAAAATGTCCCTCCCCTACTCGGCCGGGCCCACCAACCCTTTTTCTACAATCTCACCTTCAGTCAATTCACTCTGGCCTGGACACACTCATTCTCTCATTTCATTCCTCCTCACCTCTCAGTACCCTGCTGCTGAACACACTCCCTCCTCATCCACCTGTCCCCCCCCGCCAGCCAAACTGTACACCCTCCTCTCTTCATCCCTTCAAGAAATCAATGGGGAAAAGCACCAGCTTCTCAATTACCAGGAGGTTCCTGCTGCTGTGCCAACCCCCCCTCCCTCCCCTCCTATAGCCCCTCCCTCCCTCTCCAATAGCCCCTCCCTCCCTCTCCAATAGCCCCTCCCTCCCTCTCCAATAGCCCCTCCCTCCCTCTCCAATCCCTCCCTCTCCAATAGCCCCTCCCTCCCTCTCCAATAGCCCCTCCCTCCCTCTCCAATAGCCCCTCCCTCCCTCTCCAATAGCCCCTCCCTCCCTCTCCAATAGCCCCTCCCTCCCTCTCCAATAGCCCCTCCCTCCCTCTCCAATAGCCCCAACCCCCTCAGATATAGGACTGGGTTGTTGAAGATCTGATGAAATGATGCAAAATGTTTTTAATGTTGTCCATTTTTATTAGATGTAGTGGAAGACTTGTTAATGTTGTATTCCAGTAAAAATTATATAACCCATTTTGAACAGCAGAGCAGGTGGTGTTTTATGACAGACAGAAATAAATATACCTATAAAAAAAAAAAAAAATTGACAACGATGTAACATGAAGCCGTGTCTTCACTACACACACATCATATATGTAGAGGGATTATCAATGAGGGCTGTGTGTTCTATGGAAAATAAGAGATTATCAATGAGGGCTGTGTGTTCCCACGACGTGCTAACAGAGTGGGCTTAATGCAATTCCGTGGGAGGTTATTTTCCAGAGAACGCATATAGCCCCCCCCCCCGTTGATTATCCCTTCGATACCATGGCTGTAATTGAACACATTTGCCGGTAGAAATTGTGTTCAACGTCCACTGAAGAAGCTAACAAAGTTGACCGGATAGCTACAGTAGTTGCCGTGGTAACCAAAACAGACACACTTTCTAGTTTAGCGAACCAAACTATCAGTCCTAGTTTGCTATGATGAAAATTGAATTCAACACTGCCAATACTGTTCTCAATTTGACTTTCGATTTCAAAAGCACCTTAAACAAAACATGTAAGAGTGAACGAAAGTCATTGAATTCAACCGTGCTGATATACCATGCGTTATAGGGAAGCAATGCACGCTCTAGAATTCTCTTCAAACCCAATCAGAAACGACTATTCAACAATGAGATGGTATGTCTTATTAAACTATAGTATCCACACATCCAAGATTCTTCAACATGATTCACAGATGACTTCTTAAAATACATTAGAAAATGGGGATTGTGTTCAGCAGGCACGTAACAGAAGAAAACAGAGAGGTACTTCTCCAACTTGTCCAATAAGAAACGCTCATTTACTTTTTTTTTTGGGGGGGTTTACGAAATTATTTAAAACGTTTAGTTACGGTGTGCCCTGATGAACACAACCCTGGTAAATTGTCACATTTGAGTATATTACATTAAAAAAAAAGCACAGAGTTGAATCAATGTTCAAAGAGAAAGTGTAAAAAGGCACGTTATGTCATGTTACGCTGACCGACCTAGGACAACGGGAGAAGCATGTCAACGCTGCTCGTCACTAAGAATGTGTCTGTTTGTCTAAACAGCAGCAGCTGTAACACAGCTCAGGTTAGCTGGATGAGGCCATGGAGCCCATAGTTAGACCGGTAACAGGTTCAGAGCTGAGGGAGGTGAGAAGCCAGCCGGGGAGAGAGACCGGGATGGGGACACTGAAGCAGGGAGGTGAGAGGTCAGTCGGGAGAGAGACAGGGATGGGGGACACTGAAGCAGGGAGGTGAGAGGTCAGCCGGGGAGAGAGACAGGGATGGGGGACACTGAAGCAGGGAGGTGAGAGGTCAGCCGGGGAGAGAGACAGGGATGGGGGACACTGAAGCAGGGAGGTGAGAGGTCAGCCGGGGAGAGAGACAGGGATGGGGGAGGTGAGAGGTCAGCCGGGGAGAGACAGGGATAGGGGACACTGCAGAAGGGAGGTGAGAGGCCAGCCGGGGAGAGACAGGGATGGGGTACACTGAAGCAGGGAGGTGAGAGGTCAGCCGGGGAGAGACAGGGATGGGGTACACTGAAGCAGGGAGGTGAGAGGTCAGCCGGGGAGAGAGACAGGGATGGGGGACACTGAAGAAGGGAGGTGAGAGGTCAGCCGGGGAGAGAGGGACAGGGATGGGGGACACTGGGGAAGCAGGGAGGGGGAGGTGAGAGGTCAGCCGGGGAGAGACAGGGATGGGGGAGGTGAGAGGTCAGCCGGGGAGAGACAGGGATGGGGGACACTGCAGAAGGGAGGTGAGAGGTCAGCCGGGGAGAGACAGGGATGGGGGACACTGCAGAAGGGAGGTGAGAGGCCAGCCGGGGAGAGACAGGGATGGGGTATGGGGGAGGTGAGAGGTCAGCCGGGGAGAGACAGGGATGGGGGACACTGAAGCAGGGAGGTGAGAGGTCAGCCGGGGAGAGAGACAGGGATGGGGGACACTGCAGAAGGGAGGTGAGAGGCCAGCCGGGGAGAGAGACAGGGATGGGGGACACTGCAGAAGGGAGGTGAGAGGCCAGCCGGGGAGAGACAGGGACTCATGCAGGGCCAAGATGTGCATCAGCACTTTGTGGAAGTTTAACCAGGGATTATGGTTCCCTATAAGAGATTAGAGGTCAGCGGAGAGGTGAGAGGTCAGAGGAGGCTGCTGGGTGGGAAAGGTAAGAGCATCAACTCTGGATGAGCAGTGCCTCTACAAAGATGGAAGCAGGGATTCTCTAGAGGCCGAGAGGAGATAGAGGGTCTCAAAGCAGGGGACAGTCCACCAGGCTTCAGAGAGGGTCTCAAAGCAGGGGACAGTCCACCAGGCTTCAGAGAGGGTCTCAAAGCAGGGGACAGTCCACCAGGCTTCAGAGAGGGTCTCAAAGCAGGGGACAGTCCACCAGGCTTCAGAGAGGTTCTCAAAGAGACACTGTGGATGACATACCAGAATGGGATGAGGGGATGGGGGACACACGCTTCGCTACAGTCCCTGAGCATGACGTACAAACCAACTGGACAAGCACCAGGTGAGACAGGATACAGTCCAGTTTATCTTCCTGGAAAGAGGGATGAATGGACATAGTTTTCCAGGAATTCAACGGATGGAATGCGAGTGGCGGGGGGGGACGGGGACAGGGGACGGGACAAAATAAGTGCAACTCTACTCGTCTTATAGCTTTAATGCGATGCGTACTGACAGCTTCTTTCCTAGTTTGTCTGCTTCTTCTTCTGGTAGTTACTTAGAAATGTGTGCTCTGTCCCGTAGTAACAGATGGGTAGAAGGTAGGGGACTCAGAATTCCCAGCTGTTCTAGAAATCCCGCTTGGAAGTATCCAGGAATAAGGAAGAAATAAGTAGGAAGTCCAGAATCCTTCAAATAGGATTTCAGGGAAATCAGGACTTTTTTTTGGGGGGGGGATAGTTATCTGCAGTTTGCAACACTAGAAAATGGTTGAGGAGGAAGAGGGTCATTTCTGATTAGCGAAGAAGGCCTTGGTTTCTCCGCAGGTGGGGTTGATACACAGTGGGCAGCGCAGGGTGAGCTGACGGGAGCAGGACTCGTCTGACCTCAGGTGGGTTTGGACCAGGTCTGCCAGAGCCTGAGAGAGGAGGGTCAAGGGTCAAAGTTCAGTTAATTTGTCATATATATACATATATATAAAAATAAATGCTTACCCATAAGCGACCTCGCCATAAACAAAATGAACACCTCCAAAAACAAATACATAGTACGCAGAGAAGCCCGAGTGAAGATGAGAGGGTCGAGTGACGTGGCCGAGTGACGTGGCCGAGTGAGGGGGCCGAGTGAGGGGGCCGAGTGAGGGGGTCGAGTGAGGGGAGAGGGTCGAGTGAGGGGGCCGAGTGAGAGGGTCGAGTGAGGGGGCCGAGTGAGGGGGCCGAGTGAGGGGGCCGAGTGAGGGGGCCGAGTGAGGGTGAGAGGGTCGAGTGAGGGGGCCGAGTGAGGGGGCCGAGTGAGGGGCCGAGTGAGGGTGAGAGGGTCGAGTGAGGGGGTAATGAGAGGGTCGAGTGAGGGGGCCGAGTGAGGGGCCGAGTGAGGGTGAGAGGGTCGAGTGAGGGGGTAATGAGAGGGTCGAGTGAGGGGGCCGAGTGAGGGGCCGAGTGAGGGTGAGAGGGTCGAGTGAGGGGGTAATGAGAGGGTCGAGTGAAGGGGTAGTGAACCAGAAAGAGAGAGAGACAGCCTTTTAGGAGGGCTGAGCCGGAGGGAGGGACGGAGAAGAGGGATAGGCCAACCCCTTTGTTGACCAGCTGTTCCCAGGGCTTTCTTCCCAGCTCAGCTCGCGAGCTGGGGTCTGCTCGGTCTGAGTAGCACTACCCACGGTGCCCCTCTCCCTCCCTCTACCAAACAAACCCCTCACAGATAAGAGGTCATGGATGGGCTGCTGTTTCAAAACGCCTCTCTGAACATCTTTGATTCCAGCACTACTGTTAAACTCTCGCCATCTCTCGGAGTCAGAGCGAGAAGCAGTACGTGCCCCGTATTTGTTTGGTACTGGGGATGTTGAATGATCAACAGTGACGGACAGGGTGCTTTATCAAACGCTCGGGCTGTCTACACATCCATGTAACACACATTGCTAAAGTCATTTTTGATGGTCAGAAAGGAAATGTATGGACATTTTGGCTGATTTATGAGACACATAGAAAATGTATAAAACATGATTATTATTGTCGAGGAATGTATATAAACTTAATTATGTTAAATATGTAAATGAGTTGCCTTTTATTGATGCTATTGTGACACCTGGTGTTTTCTTTATGGAATGGTCTGCTGAGCCATGTGAGAGACACAAACCTCCATCTTTATGGAATGGTCTGCCTTGCCATGTGAGAGACACAAACCTCCATCTTTATGGAATGGTCTGCCCTAGCCATGTGAGAGACACAAACCTCCATCTTTATGGAATGGTCCGCCCTAGCCATGTGCGTCACTTGAGTGAGTCACAGACGTGATCTTCCTGTCCGGTTTTATTATTTGACCATGCTGGTAATTTATGAACATTTGAACATCTTGGCCCCTGTTGTTATAATCTCCACCGGGCACATCCAGAAGAGGGCTGGCCACCCCTCATAGCCTGGTTCCTCTCTAGGTTTCTTCCTAGGTTCTGGCCTTTCTAGGGAGTTTTTCCTAGCCACCGTGCTTCTACACCTGCATTGCTTGCTGTTTGGGGTTTTAGGCTGGGTTTCTGTACAGCACTTTGAGATATCAGCTGATGTACGAAGGGCTATATAAATACATTTGATTTGATTGATTGGAAACCTACGGTTCCCCGGTAAGAACAGAGCATGAAGGGTTATGGGTAACGATGGCGTCATTAAACTGACAGCTGGATTGAGCTGATGGAAGACACCTACAAGTAGAGAGACGGTTTCTACCCTTTCTTTCGGGTTTCATTTGCACGGTGCCACTTGTCATTTTGTACTTCAGAACCACATCACCTGGAACATGTTTAATGTTCATGTCTGGAATTGTTTATTGAACATGTTTAGCCTCATCTGGAATTGAGTTTATTTAGTTACAATTTAGGCTTTACAGAAGAGAAACTCTTAGTCACTAACACACGTTAGCTAACGATGCTACAAAACACTTCAACAGTTTCTAATCTGAAGGCAGCAGCGTTTAAAACGAATAAATAATCTGAGAAGGACCAGGACTTTAAACGCCTGGAATAGTTTCCACAGAACAAGATTTACGTGAAACAAGGCAGGGCAAGTTCACAAAATGTAAGTTGCCGCTTTTGCAAAGGACGACACAGGACCCCGTATGTATAGAGTGAAGAAAACAGTTCAGAATATATATGTCAGTTGCCTCTCGTACCTGGAAAAATATTGGGTTTCCATTCAGAGATTCAGCCCTTCTGATGTTTTCTACGCCACACTGTGAGAGAACATAGGACTTGGTTAACTCTGCACCACAACAAGCAGGAAGGGAAAACCACAGTAGGACATCGAAGAGAGAGACGGGGGGAGAGAGAGAGAGAGACGGGGGAGAGAGAGAGAGAGACGGGGGGGAGAGTCATAGCCTGAGACGGGGGAGTCTAGGAAAGACGGGGGGAGAGAGAGAGAGACTAGGGAGAGAGAGAGAGAGAGACGGGGGGAGAGAGAGAGAGAGACACACCTGCATTGCTTGCTGTTTGGGGTTTTAGGCTGGGTTTCGGGGGAGAGAGACAGCACTTTGAGATATCAGGGGGATGACGAAGGGTTATATAAATACATTTGATTTGATTGGGGCAGAGAGAAACCTACGGGGGCCCGAGAGAAGAACAGAGCATGAAGGGGGGGTAGACGATGGCATCATTAAACGGGGGGAGCTGGATTGAGCTGATGGAAGACACCTGAAGTAGAGAGGACGGGGGGGAGTGGGAGAGAGAGAGACGGGGGAGTGGGAGAGAGAGAGACGGGGGGAGAATCTTTTGATGGAAGGACACTCCTTTTCTATAAAACATCTGTCATGTATAATCTTCACTTCCCAGTTTTCCACATCATAATAAGTTATGAAAGTGTCTTGTTAGGTAAGTAGTTGTGTAAAGAACACTCACTGACCTCTCCCATCAAGAGTACTCGATGTCCAGCTCACACAAACACGTACCTCCTCTCCCAGCACCTGAGAATACTCAATGTCCAGCTCACACAAACACGTTACCTCCTCTCCCAGCACCTGAGAGTACTCGAACAGCTTCAAAACAGTTTCTCCCAGCACCTGAAGGTCCAGCTCACACAAACACGTTTCTCCCAGCACCTAAATACTCTGTCCAGCTCAAGGACCAGGACTTCTCCCAGCACCTGAGAGTACTCAATGTCCAGCTCAACAAGATTTATGTGAGCACCTGAGAGTACTCGATGTCCAGCTCACACAAACACGTACCTCCTCTCCCATCAAGAGTACTCGATGTCCAGCTCACACAAACACGTACCTCCTCTCCCAGCACCTGAGAGTACAGTTCAGATGTCCAGCTCACACAAACACGTACCTCCTCTCCCAGCACCTGAGAGTACTTTCCATTCCAGCTTCACAAACACGTGATGTTTTCTCCCAGCACCTGAGAGAACATAGGATGTCCAGCTCAACAAACACGTACAACTCCCAGCACCTGAGAGTACTCGAAAGCTCACACAAACACGTCGAAGATCAAGAGTACTCGGGATGTCCAGCTCACACAAACACGTACCTCCTCTCCCAGCACCTGAGAGTACTCGATGTCCAGCTCACACAAACACGACCTCCTCTCCCAGCACCTGAGAGTACTCGATGTCCAGCTCACACAAACACGTACCTCCTCTCCCAGCACCTGAGAGAGATGTCCAGCTCACACAAACACGTACCTCCTCTCCCAGCACCTGAGAGTACTCAATGTCCAGCTCACACAAACACGTACCTCCTCTCCCAGCACCTGAGAGTACTCGATGTCCAGCTCACACAAACACGTACCTCCTCTCCCAGCACCTGAGAGTACTCGATGTCCAGCTCACACAAACACGTACCTCCTCTCCCATCAAGAGTACTCGATGTCCAGCTCACACAAACACGTACCTCCTCTCCCAGCACCTGAGAGTACTCGATGTCCAGCTCACACAAACACGTACCTCCTCTCCCAGCACCTGAGAGTACTCGATGTCCAGCTCACACAAACACGTACCTCCTCTCCCAGCACCTGAGAGTACTCGATGTCCAGCTCACACAAACACGTACCCCCTCTCCCAGCACCTGAGAGTACTCGATGTCCAGCTCACACAAACACGTACCTCCTCTCCCATCAAGAGTACTCGGGAGATGTCCAGCTCACACAAACACGTACCTCCTCTCCCAGCACCTGAGAGTACTCGATGTCCAGCTCACACAAACACGTACCTCCTCTCCCAGCACCTGAGAGTACGAGACGATGTCCAGCTCACACAAACACGTACCTCCTCTCCCAGCACCTGAGAGTACTCGATGTCCAGCTCACACAAACACGTACCTCCTCTCCCAGCACCTGAGAGTACTCGATGTCCAGCTCACACAAACACGTAGACTCCTCTCCCAGCACCTGAGAGAGATGTCCAGCTCACACAAACACGTACCTCCTCTCCCAGCACCTGAGAGTACTCGATGTCCAGCTCACACAAACACGTAGATCAAGAGTACTCGGTCCAGCTCACACAAACACGACCTCCTCTCCCAGCACCTGAGAGTACTCGATGTCCAGCTCACACAAACACATACCTCCTCTCCCAGCACCTGAGAGTACTCGATGTCCAGCTCACACAAACACGACCTCCTCTCCCAGCACCTGAGAGTACTCGATGTCCAGCTCACACAAACACGTAGACCTCTCCCAGCACCTGAGAGTACTCGATGTCCAGCTCACACAAACACGTACCTCCTCTCCCAGCACCTGAGAGTACTCAATGTCCAGCTCACACAAACACGTACCTCCTCTCCCAGCACCTGAGAGTACTCAATGTCCAGCTCACACAAACACGTACCTCCTCTCCCAGCACCTGAGAGTACTCGATGTCCAGCTCACACAAACACGGGGACCTCCTCTCCCATCAAGAGTACTCGATGTCCAGCTCACACAAACACGACCTCCTCTCCCAGCACCTGAGAGTACTCGATGTCCAGCTCACACAAACACGTACCTCCTCTCCCAGCACCTGAGAGTACTCGATGTCCAGCTCACACAAACACGTCCTTCTCCCAGCACCTGGAAGTACTCGATGTCCAGCTCAAAAACATCTGTCATGTAGTAATCTGTCCAGCTCACACAAACACGTTTTCCAGCACCATAATAAGTTAGCTCAAAAACACGTGTCCTCCTCTAGCACCTGAAGTAGTTGTGTCCAGCTCACACAAACACGTCACTCCTCTCCCAGCACCTGAGAGTACTCGATGTCCAGCTCACACAAACACGTACCTCCTCTCCCAGCACCTGAGAGTACTCGATGTCCAGCTCACACAAACACGTACCTCCTCTCCCATCAAGAGTACTCGATGTCCAGCTCACACAAACACGTACCTCCTCTCCCAGCACCTGAGAGTACTCGATGTCCAGCTCACACAAACACGTACCTCCTCTCCCAGCACCTGAGAGTACTCGATGTCCAGCTCACACAAACACGTACCTCCTCTCCCAGCACCTGAGAGTACTCGATGTCCAGCACACACAAACACGTACCTCCTCTCCCAGCACCTGAGAGTACTCGATGTCCAGCTCACACAAACACGTACCTCCTCTCCCAGCACCTGAGAGTACTCGATGTCCAGCTCACACAAACACGTACCTCCTCTCCCAGCACCTGAGAGTACTCGATGTCCAGCTCACACAAACACGTACCTCCTCTCCCAGCACCTGAGAGTACTCGATGTCCAGCTCACACAAACACGTACCTCCTCTCCCAGCACCTGAGAGTACTCGATGTCCAGCTCACAAAACACGTACCTCCTCTCCCAGCACCTGAGAGTACTCGATGTCCAGCTCATGCAGTGTTTCGATGTGGTCGCTGGTGAAGGCGATGGGGACCAGCAGCAGGTTTTTCTTCCCCCGTTCACATAGACCTTTGATGACATCATCTGTCTGAGGGCCCAGCCACGGCATAGGACCGACCTAGAGAGGACAGAGACACAATCATCTCTCTGAGGGCCCAGCCACGGCATAGGACCGACCTAGAGAGGACAGAGACACAATCATCTGTCTGAGGGCCCAGCCACGGCATAGGACCGACCTAGAGAGGACAGAGACACAATCATCTGTCTGAGGGCCCAGCCACGGCATAGGACCGACCTAGAGAGGACAGAGACACAATCATCTGTCTGAGGGCCCAGCCACGGCATAGGACCGACCTAGAGAGGACAGAGACACAATCATCTGTCTGAGGGCCCAGCCACGGCATAGGACCGACCTAGAGAGGACAGAGACACAATCATCTGTCTGAGGGCCCAGCCACGGCATAGGACCGACCTAGAGAGGACAGAGACACAATCATCTGTCTGAGGGCCCAGCCACGGCATAGGACCGACCTAGAGAGGACAGAGACACAATCATCTGTCTGAGGGCCCAGCCACGGCATAGGACCGACCTAGAGAGGACAGAGACACAATCATCTGTCTGAGGGCCCAGCCACGGCATAGGACCGACCTAGAGAGGACAGAGACACAATCATCTCTCTGAGGGCCCAGCCACGGCATAGGACCGACCTGTTGTGTCATAGACACAATCATCTGTGTCTCTGAGGGCCCAGCCTGAATACCGGCTCACTTTCCCGTTGAACTCGTCATCTTTCTTCTCAAATCCGCAGGACATAAAACAATATAGGAGGTCGGAGGTCATTCATTTTGTTTTGGCCCCTTTTTCGTGACATCCAATTGGTAGTTACAGGCCCAGCCAACTCCCGTAGGACCGGGACGAGAGAGGACAGAAACACAATCATCTGTCTGAGGGCCCAAGCCAGCCGCACCAAGGTGTCAGAGGACCGTTGTGTTGTGTTTTGCTTGTGTCCCGCTCGCTGAGCGCAATGGGACAAGGTGTCAGCCTCCCCGTGAATACCGGCTCACTTTCCCGTTGAACTCGTCATCTTTCTTCTCAAATCAGCAGGACATAAAACAATATAGGACCAATTGCGCGCCGCCTCATGGATCTCCCGATCACGGCCAGCTGTGACAGCCCTGGGAACGAACCCTGTAATGATGCCTCAAGCACTGCAGAATCTTCGGGATACTTGATTTTGAGACATTTTTCATATTTTTTTTTTGTGTATGATCTTCATACGAATTAAAAACTACGGATCTTTTTTTACGATGATTTCACACACAAAAACAAGCGGATCTCTGTGAAAATGTCAACGGAGCACTGAACCTACACTAATCTTTAATTTTCAAAGCCTTTTACATTTACTTCAGCTTGTGGCTAATTTAGCTTTTTTTTCCCGCGACTCATCGGAAAACAACTTTGAAGACTACAACCACAAAATGTAACATTTGTCTTGGTAAAAAAAAAAGAGTGTATTTTATAACAAAAGGAAGTGCGATTTCGTCACCGAAGAGCGTTCACACTCATTCTGGGGTAGAGTGGACCGCCTTCACCGTATTGCATCAGCCTGGATGGAGAAACCCTTTCACCACAAGAACACTACAGAACAACACAGTCCTGAAACATACTATTTAACCAGCGGCTCTGTGCGTTGACCCTGAACTAGAAACGTGGAGAGGTAACCATGAGTTAGTGGTTAGAGCGTTGGACTAGTAACCGAAAGGTTGCAAGTTCGAATCCCCGAGCTGACAAGGTACAAATCTGTCGTTCTGCCCCTGAACAGGCAGTTAACCCACTGTTCCTAGACCAGTTAACCCACTGTTCCTAGGCCGTCATTGAAAATAAGAATTTGTTCTTAACTGACTTGCCTAGTAAAATAAAAGTAAAACAAAAAAAAAAAATTAAATTAAAAAGTCATCTAAGTTTTGAGGCTGTAATTCTCTCTGCGCCACAGAAGAAAGACAAAACAGTGTGTGTGTGTGGGGTCCTTACCCTGGACTGCCAGACCAGACGGTAAGGATTACAGTGCCCTAGTCTCTCCATGACTCTCTGCACAGTGGCCCCAACCTCCTGAGGGTATGGATCTCCCCTGTTCACCACCTGCAGAGAGAATGAGACAACAATGAGACAACAATGAGACAACAAAGAGACAACAAAGAGACAACAAAGAGACAACAAAGAGACAACAATGAGACAACAAAGAGACAACAAAGAGACAACAAAGAGACAACAAAGAGACAACAAAGAGACAACACAGAGACAACACAGAGACAACAATGAGACAACAATGAGACAACAATGAGACAACACAGAGACAACACAGAGACAACACAGAGACAACAGAGACAACAGAGACAACAAAGAGACAACAAAGAGACAACAAAGAGACAACAAAGAGACAACAATGAGACAACAAAGAGACAACAAAGAGACAACAAAGAGACAACACAGAGACAACACAGAGACAACACAGAGACAACAATGAGACAACAATGAGACAACACAGAGACAACACAGAGACAACACAGAGACAACACAGAGACAACACAGAGACAACAGAGACAACAAAGAGACAACAAAGAGACAACAATGAGACAACACAGACAACAATGAGACAACAATGAGACAACAATGAGACAACAATGAGACAACAAAGAGACAACAAAGAGACAACAAAGAGACAACAATGAGACAACAATGAGACAACAATGAGACAACAATGAGACAACAATGAGACAACAAAGAGACAACAAAGAGACAACAAAGAGACAACAAAGAGACAACAAAGAGACAACAAAGAGACAACACAGAGACAACACAGAGACAACAATGAGACAACAATGAGACAACAATGAGACAACACAGAGACAACACAGAGACAACACAGAGACAACAGAGACAACAGAGACAACAAAGAGACAACAAAGAGACAACAATGAGACAACAATGAGACAACAAAGAGACAACAAAGAGACAACACAGAGACAACACAGAGACAACAGAGACAACAGAGACAACAAAGAGACAACAAAGAGACAACAATGAGACAACAATGAGACAACAAAGAGACAACAAAGAGACAACAAAGAGACAACACAGAGACAACACAGAGACAACAAAGAGACAACACAGAGACAACACAGAGACAACACAGAGACAACAGAGAGACAACAAAGAGACAACAAAGAGACAACAAAGAGACAACAAAGAGACAACACAGAGACAACAAAGAGACAACACAGAGACAACAAGAGACAACACAGAGACAACAGAGAGACAACAAAGAGACAACAAAGAGACAACAAAATGAGACAACAAAGAGACAACAAAGAGACAACAAAGAGACAACAAAGAGACAACAAAGAGACAACAATGAGACAACAATGAGACAACAATGAGACAACAATGAGACAACAAAGAGACAACAAAGAGACAACAATGAGACAACAATGAGACAACAATGAGACAACAATGAGACAACAATGAGACAACAAAGAGACAACAATGAGACAACAAAGAGACAACAAAGAGACAACAAAGAGACAACACAGACAACAATGAGACAACAATGAGACAACAAAGAGACAACAATGAGACAACAAAGAGACAACAAAGAGACAACAAAGAGACAACAAAGAGACAACAATGAGACAACAATGAGACAACAAAGAGACAACAATGAGACAACAAAGAGACAACAAAGAGACAACAAAGAGACAACAATGAGACAACAATGAGACAACAAAGAGACAACAATGAGACAACAATGAGACAACAATGAGACAACAATGAGACAACAATGAGACAACAAAGAGACAACAATGAGACAACAAAGAGACAACAGTGAGACAACAATGAGACAACAATGAGACAACACTGGAAACTCGCCTGGTTACCCATCTTGACAGACAACACTCACCCCTTCTTTCTCATTAAAAACTTTTTCAAAGCAAAATGTAAATAAAAAAAAATCAATCAAATAGATTTATATAGCCCTTTTCACAAAAACATAAAAAGTGCTTTAGTTACCAATGTTTATTTTTGGGAAAACATGTATCACGAGTCTTCAATGAAATCCTCAATTAGTAACATCCTGATAACGTCTCAGAGGGATATGTATTTTATGGATACAATACTCACAGATCCATAGTGTACAACACTGAACCGTCACACATCCCTACTATTTCCACTGATAATGTCTGGCATGTAAGTAGCCCCCCCCTCAGCGTACAACACATGCCGATGTCATGACGATTAGAATGCGTGTCCTTAGCAACAGTCCTGTACTCACAGACAAGGGTAGCGAGTGAGCTGAGAACAGGATAACCACATCGTCCCTCTTCTCTGGGGGAAACATCTGCAGCTCGTTGAGGACATGCTGGGAGAAACACTACAGAGAAAATACAGATATATTATAAGGACACATGTCATAATCAATTTTTAAAAAGTGCAGCGTGTTCCATTTGGCTGCTGGGGGAGGGGGGGGCAAGGAGACCCCCAGCTCCGCTAAACCTTTGAAAACTACAGTTGAATTTCTGACCCACTGGAATTGTGATACAGTGAATTATAAGTGAAATAATCTGTCTGTAAACAATTGTTGGAACAATGACTTGTGTCATGTACAAAGTAGATGTCCTAAACCGACATGCCAAAACTATAGGTTTGTTAACAAGAAATGTGTGGAGTGGTATGAAAAACGAGTTTTAATGAATCCAACCTAAGTGTATGTAAATGTCGACTTAGTTGTGACTCTGCTCCTGAAGAGGTGATGATATAACAATCAAATAGTTATAACGTTTATTTAACAATCCAAGTCAATGATTATAGAGGATCTGCGGGTCTCCTTGCCAGTCTGGGGGGGAGAATTACCCCTTTTTTCTCCTTAATTCCATGGCAGGGTAGCCTAGTGGTTAGAGTGTTGGACTAGTAACCGGAAGGTTGTGAGTTCAAACCCCCGAGCTGACAAGGTACAAATCTGTCGTTCTGCCCCTGAACAGGCCGTCATTGAAAATAAGAATTTGTTCTTAACTGACTTGCCTAGTTAAATAATGGTTTAAAAAAAAAAAAAAAAAAAAAAAAAAAAATTGGTAGTAGTTACTGTCTTGTCTTAACAAGCGAGGTTAAAGAGAACATTCCCCCCCAAATCGAACACTCTGCACTGCACTGTGGCGTTTTATTGATAGTGACCTATACCATGACTCACTGCAGAGACAGTACAGATATTATCAGGCGGACATTTACACCATGACTCAACGACCAGTCTGCTCTTCGGAGGGATTGTCCGTGTTGGTTTTCATTAGTGCACACCGTGCCAAAACGTTTTGCAAACGGAGAACCAACCTCAACCAAAAGAAAGAGCTTTTCTAGTAGTCCCCTCCTTGGTTTGGTGTATTTTCTTCCATTTACATTTACATTTAAGTCATTTAGCAGACGCTCTTATCCAGAGCGACTTACATGAACACAACACTGACGTAGGACGACATGTCCTAAAGATGTTCTCTTTAACCTCGCTTGTTAATTCCTACTCAGTTTTCACTTTAAATTCCCACTGGAACAGGGGATGGAAAAGGTAGACAAAGTCACTCTGGGAACTCCACAACGGACAACTCCACAACGGACAACTCCACAACGGACTACTCCACAACGGACTACTCCACAACGGACTACTCCACAACGGACAACTCCACAACGGACAACTCCACAACGGACAACTCCACAACGGACAACTCCACAACGGACAACTCCACAACGGACAACTCCACAACGGACAACTCCACAACGGACAACTCCACAACGGACAACTCCACAACGGACAACTCCACAATGAACAAATCCTAGGACTGAAGAAACAATGAACAGGTGCCTCCCGGGTGGCTCAGGGGTCTAAGGTTGTGCCACCAGAGATTCTGGGTTCGAGCCCAGGCTCTGTAGCAGCCGGGCCCTCGACCGGGAGCTCCGTGGGGCGACGCACAATTGGTCCAGCGTCTCCCAGGTTAGGGGAGGGTTTGGCAAGAAGCAGATTGGCTTGGTTGGGTCGTGTTTCGGAGGACGCATGGCTCTCGACCTCCGTCTCTCCCAGGTCCGTACGGGAGTAGTAGCGATGAGAGAAGACAGTAACTACTACCAATAGGATACCATGAAATTAGGGAGAAAAAGGGGGTAATCACCCCCCCCCCCCACTGGAACAGAAAAGGAGTGAGTGAAAAGGAGTGCACTACGTAATAGAGAAGGGCTCCTTCTCAGGCACAGCCAATGACAGCCCAGATATATCCATGACATCATATGTTCTGTTGTTGCCATAAAACACTCCTTTAACCATGACTACAGTTCAATTTAACCTAGAGTAACATCACTGACTTCAGCGCTACCTCTTCAAATGGGGGTCACGGGCGACTCCAGAAATAGCCATGGGTATTCTCTTTTTGGGGTTAACCCCCGACTAAAGTTAGTTATTGTCCTTTCTTAACCTCAACAGATTATAACAATCTGATAATGTGAGTGGATTTGCCATCCAGGTGAAAACAACATCGAGGTTATCAGAGGGAATTTAGACCCCCGTAACTTACGTGCTGAATCATTTTGACTGTAGACAAGTTAGGTAGTCTCACCTCGACCAATAGGGGGTGTGTGGGCCAGCGGTCGATGACACTCCACCTCATCTTAGGCCGGTCTCCTCTGCTGCTGTAGTATCGGTAGATAGCGTTCAGACTGCTGCCTTGTTTTCAACAACAAAACAACATCATCATTAAAAAAAAACACAACAACATGACATCTCATCACGTCAAAGAGCGAGGCAACGGAATAGAGAAACATCGGTTGAGAATTCAAATCGGGCGGGGGGTCACTTAGAAATGTCCTTGTTTTTGGAAGAAAAGCACTTTTTTTTTTGTCCATTAAAATGACATCAAATTGATCAGAAATACTGTGTAGACATTGTCAATGTTGTTAATGACTATTGTAGCTGGAAAACGGAAGATTTTCAATAGGATTTCCAATCAGGCTTCTAACAATTAGCCTTTTTAAAATGATAAACTTGGATTCGCTAACACAACGTCTCATTGGAGCACAGGAGTGATGGTTGCTGATAAATGGGCCTAAATGTAGATATTCCAATAAGAAAATAAATAGTAATAAAATCTACATTTGTATTTCTGATTCATTTTGATGTTATTTTTAAAAATTGACAACAAAACAAAAAAAATAACAAGGACATTTCTAAGTGACCCCCCACCCCCTCAAAACTTTTGAACGGTACTGTGTTTACATAGCCTTTACACAGTGCTTTACAAAAGTACTAGTAAGTCGATGGGATGTGGGGTGTGGCGTCTCCAGTCTCCCTGTGTCGAAAAGAGCAAGATTAAGTCCTCTAATCAGTAACTCCCAGACCAAGACTAACTCTACTCATAATATCAAAAAAAAAATTAAAGACACAAGATGTGATTGGGTGACAAGGGCAGAACAGGGACAGTAGTGGACGAGGGGAGTTACAATGTGAAGCACTATGAGGACATTGGAAAACGTACATCAACCTTTTATTATAGGGAACGTGGGAAAGAAAAAGGGGGATACCTAGATTTATTACCTTGTCAGCTCGACCCCAGTTCTACCTGTTGTAGAGCAGCTGTACTGTAGTGGGTCTACCTGTTGTAGAGCAGCTGTACTGTAGTGGGTCTACCTGTTGTAGAGCAGCTGTACTGTACTGGGTCTACCTGTTGTAGAGCAGCTGTACTGTACTGGGTACTGGGCCTACCTGTTGTAGAGCAGCTGTACTGTACTGGGCCTACCTGTTGTAGAGCAGCTGTACTGTACTGGGTCTACCTGTTGTAGAGCAGCTGTACTGTACTGGGTCTACCTGTTGTAGAGCAGCTGTACTGGGTCTACCTGTTGTAGAGCAGCTGTACTGTACTGGGTACTGGGTCTACCTGTTGTAGAGCAGCTGTACTGTACTGGGTCTACCTGTTGTAGAGCAGCTGTACTGTACTGGGTACTGGGCCTACCTGTTGTAGAGCAGCTGTACTGTACTGGGTCTACCTGTTGTAGAGCAGCTGTACTGGGTCTACCTGTTGTAGAGCAGCTGTACTGTACTGGGTACTGGGCCTACCTGTTGTAGAGCAGCTGTACTGTACTGGGTCTACCTGTTGTAGAGCAGCTGTATTGTGGGTACTGGGTCTACCTGTTGTAGAGCAGCTGTATTGTGGGTACTGGGCCTACCTGTTGTAGAGCAGCTGTACTGTACTGGGCCTACCTGTTGTAGAGCAGCTGTACTGTACTGGGTCTACCTGTTGTAGAGCAGCTGTACTGTACTGGGTCTACCTGTTGTAGAGCAGCTGTACTGTACTGGGTCTACCTGTTGTAGAGCAGCTGTATTGTGGGTACTGGGCCTACCTGTTGTAGAGCATCTGTATTGTGGGTAGTGGGCCTACCTGTGGTAGAACAGCTGTATTGTGGGTACTGGGCCTACCTGTGGTAGAACAGCTGTATTGTGGGTACTGGGCCTACCTGTGGTAGAACAGCTGTATTGTGGGTACTGGGTGAAAGCCACTGCTCTCTCTACTCCATCCTTCTCCATCTCCTCAATAGCCTCCTCCGTCAGAGGATGCACGTAGCGGAACCCGATGTAGAATTTATGAGGAGCTGTAGACGTAAAACAAAAACCGTGAGAACTGTGAAGCGGAGTAATAAAATGATATTTCTCACTTCACATCTATCTAAGCATTAGTAAATGGATATTAACAAGTATATACTTAGGGAATATAATTGAATTAGGCCATCTACAAGCTCTCCACGTTAGGCCAAAACACAGAGTGGTCTTATGTAAGACGGGCCCACGTAAAGCTAACACACATCCCCCGTTATCAGTAAAGTGTGGTGTAGGGGTGTGGGAACAAAACACTCCTCAACTATCTCCCCACCACACCCAGCCAGTGTCAACGACCGTTAAAACACGACAGCGATGAAACATTCGGCCTGTTCGTTTTGGCGACTGTGGCCTCTCGTGTGGCCCAGTGTTAGCGCTGCTGCCTAAAGCATATAGTAACCAGTGTGTGACACGCTCTCCTTTCACTCACACCTATCTGCAGGCACATTACGGAACAGGCCAGGTCATCATCAATTATGAAAATATATATTTGTTTAATTATAATAATACATATATATTTTTTTAAAGGGTGCGACCAATCAGCCTGGGTATGGCTTTACCAAGCATTTTTTTAAATTTTTTTAAAATTGTATTTCCTTCATCAGTGTTCTTTTAAAATTAGGCATATTCTGAAAAGAAATAGGTGACAGCTTGTTTGATTCAAAGCAAGACAACCATGCAGGAGCAACGGAGACATTTTGTTTTTTTATAAAGGCTATTGTTTAAAAAACATATATATATTTTTTTCCGATCAACTGTAACACGTGAGTGTAACAGAGCCAGTTACAACCGAAATATCTGGTCATCAATAGATTAGAGAGAGAGAGAAAAAAAGAAGAAGCTTTTAGCCACATATCGTCAGGCAGGTCCTTGTTCCTCCAACTGCCGTCATACGGGGGGGGGTTATTTGGCCAAGTTCTGAGCAAACCTTAAACCTTCAATTGTATTTTATATTTATTTATTTTATTGTTGGATATAAGAGTGTAAAACACCAGGAAGTCATCTCATTTAAATTTACATTTAAGTCATTTAGCAGACGCTCTTATCCAGAGCGACTTACAAATTGGTGAATTCACCTTCTGACATCCAGTGGAACAGCCACTTTACAAGTGATTTTAATGTTGTATATCTGTTAAAAAAGTATTCTCACATATTGCTCTATTACATGTGATCACATCACAAATGATAAACAAGGTATGAAAAGATTTACGTTTAAGTCAAATTTTATATCTATTTGTGCTTCTTGCGGGTCAATTTGCAGTCTGTAAATTCTATGTAAATATGTTCCGGCCCTACGACCATCCCCTCGAGGAGAGGAAATTGTTTCGTGGCTGAATCTCGTTGATGATCCCTGACCTATGACATTGGTTGGTTCCTTGTTAAAGCCTCTTACGATAGCCCACTCCAAAGAAACAAAAATGGTACATAGTCACGAAAGAAAAATGGGGTTGTTTTAATAAATGATATATATATTTTTTTGAAAACAAAACAATGTATGGAGCTACATTTGGAGAGGCAGTATCCTGTGAAGAGCAAAGGAAAAGACATTGACCGTCGGAATGATGCGGAACCCTGGTAAAGCCTGGGCTATGAAGTGTTACAGTCTGGGCTATGAAGTGTTACATATGGGCTATGAAGTGTTACAGTATGGGCTAATGTCTATGGGCTATGAAGTGTTACATATGGGCTATGAAGTGTTACAGCCTAAGTGAAGTGAAGTGTTACATATGGGCAGTATGGGCTATGAAGTGTCACAGTATGGGCTATGAAGTGTTACGTATGGGCTATGAAGTGTTACGTATGAACTATGAAGTGTTACAGCCTGGGCTATGAAGTGTTACGTATGGGCTATGAAGTGTTACAACCTGGGCTATGAAGTGTTACAGCCTGGGCTATGAAGCGTCACAGTATGGGCTATGAAGTGTTACAGTCTGGGCTATGAAGTGTTACGTATGGGCTATGAAGTGTTACAACCTGGGCTATGAAGTGTTACAGCCTGGGCTATGAAGTGTTACAGTCTGGGCTATGAAGTGTTACAGCCTGGGCTATGACGTGTTACAGTCTGGGCTATGAAGTGTTACATATGGGCTATGACGTGTTACAGTCTGGGCTATGAAGTGTTACATATGGGCTATGACGTGTTACATATGGGCTATGAAGTGTTACAGTCTGGGCTATGAAGTGTTATGTATGGGCTATGAAGTGTTACATATGGGCTATGAAGTGTTACATATGGGCTATGAAGTGTTACATATGGGCTATGACGTGTTACAGTCTGGGCTATGAAGTGTTACAGCCTGGGCTATGACGTGTTACATATGGGCTATGAAGTGTTACAGCCTGGGCTATGACGTGTTACAGCCTGGGCTATGACGTGTTACAGCCTGGGCTATGACGTGTTACATATGGGCTATGAAGTGTTACAGCCTGGGCTATGAAGTGTTACAGCCTGGGCTATGAAGTGTTACAGCCTGGGCTATGAAGTGTTACATATGGGCTATGAAGTGTTACATATGGGCTATGAAGTGTTACATATGGGCTATGAAGTGTTACATATGGGCTATGAAGTGTTACATATGGGCTATGAAGTGTTACAGCCTGGGCTATGAAGTGTTACAGCCTGGGCTATGAAGTGTTACAGCCTGGGCTATGAAGTGTTACAGCCTGGGCTATGAAGTGTTACAGTCTGGGCTATGAAGTGTTACATATGGGCTATGAACAGTGGGCTTGACGTGTTACAGTGGGCTATGAAGTGTTACAGCCTGGGCTATGAAGTGTTACGTATGGGCTATGAAGTGTTACAGCCTGGGCTATGAAGTGTTACAGTCTGGGCTATGAAGTGTTACGTATGGGCTATGAAGTGTTACAGCCTGGGCTATGAAGTGTTGCAGTCTGACCTGTTTCCGGACACATCTCATCCAGCAGTTTGACCATGCCCTCCCCCTGCATGGTGGTCCAGGCCTTGATAGGAGAGCCACCTCCGATCCGGCTGTACTGCTCCTGGATCTTAGGGGTACGCCTCTTCGCTATGAACGGCCCAAGTCGACTGAGGAGGAAGAGAGATTCACATTGTCATAAATCATGTCAACTTCTGGAGGAATAGAGGGAGCAATACCCTGACGAAGACAGCTTGGCTGTCGAAACGTTGGTATTAAATTATTGCATCTGAGCTCCGAGAGTGTGCGGCTCTCTTTTATTTTCAAGTTTCCACTCCGCTAGCCAGCATCTCGTCTTAATAGGTGTGCGTTTCTTTTTCTTCTAAAACTTCTGGAGTAATAAAACGTAGCTTGGTCCCAAGATCATTCGGAGAGTATTCAGACGCCTTGACCCCCCCCAAAATGTTCTTACATTACAGCCTTATTTTAAAAAGGAATAAATTAATTTTCCCTCTTCATCCAATCTACACATAATACCAAAGCCAAAACAATTGTCTTATATTTTCTCTGTATACCACAGATACAATTATTTGCAAGGTCCCTCAATAATCAAGTAATGAATTTAAGGGCACCTATTCGTAATGTTTTTTTTTTTTTTTTTTAAACACAACAGACGCTGAACATCCCTTTGAGCATGATAAAGTTATTAATTAGGCTTTGGATGGTGTATCAATACACCCAGTCACTGCAAAGATACAGGCGTCCTTCCTAACTCAGTTGCTGGAGAGGAAGGAAACTGTTCAGGGATTTAACCACGAGGCCACTGGTGACTTTAAAACAGAGTTTAATGTCCAGGATATGAAAAAAAACAAAAAAAACAGGGATGTAAACGAATTTGTCCACATAATTTGAGAGAAATAAGCTTTTTGTGCGTATGGAACATTTCTGGGATCTTTTATTTCAGCTCGTGAAACATGGGACCAACACTTTACATGTTGTGTTTATATTTTTGATCGGTGAAATCTACTTATGGCAAGACGGCACAAACCGATCTTGGGCCTAGCAAACATAAATGTACCTTGTCCTTGTGTGTGTTGTAACGGTTTTGACTTGAGGTTATTGTTTGTAGGGGTGTCAGGTAGGTTGAAAATATTGATCTCTCTTTTTTTTTGTTTGGGAGGGAATGAGTCCCATCTGGTCAGTCAAGTAGACACCAATAAAAAGGACTCATGTAAAAGTCAATATGTAAATACTCTTTTCGTAAACCCTTAAAACACTGGAAATAACTCCAGAGCAAATCACAGCGCGAGAACACTTACTTCTGAACAGGAAGCTTCATTAGATCGGTGTCGGAGAAGAGGCGCAGCAGGAAATCGTGAACATCGTCCAGTTTCTCAGGTCCTCCCATGTTCATCATTAGGATCCCCGTTTTGGGCTTTCTGCAAGGATAAGTACAGTACTACATTAATACTGCATCACTATTTACAATTGTAACATTAAGACGTCTAAGCAAGTATCCAAGTATTTTGGTTTCTGTGTGGATGTGTACAGTAGTACTGTGCTATTCAGAACTGAAACAGCCAAGCAGATATCCCTTGTATAAATCTGATATCTAGGCATGTATCCAGAAAGAGCTGCCATTGAAACACATGGAGCAAGGTCGTACGAGGGCTCTACCAACTACATAACCAACTGGCACGCACCCCCCTTAGGCCTAAAATAAGAGCGTTGGACTTAAATGCCTATACTACTGTACTATACTGTGGACAGTAGGTATTTATTCAGGCCCTGTATTGAAGTGATGCCACACAAAAAAAACGATAGTTTGTTGCTTGCTCAGTCTTACATTTAACATTTACATTTTTTAGAGACCCCATCTCTTCATTGAACGTCAGTCTGCAATACTTTTTTGGGGGTGTGTAAGCAACACAGCTCACATTACACAGCTTTGTGCATCTACATGTGTTTCACTTGGATCTCAATTTAGTCCTTTCATCAACATAGAAGTACAGGGTCGTGTCCACACGCAGTTTCTCACTCAACACATTTCAGTATGAATGACAACAGGGTAAAAGAGAACTTGAATCGAAGGGATATTCATTCCCTGTCTCTAGTCTATTGTACTGGACCTGTTTTCTACCGCTTCTGGGGTCGCTGTGGAGGCTGGCTGGGCGAAGGCTGCAACGGTTGCACTACTAGACTGTCTTCTGAGAGGAGTCGAAACACACAGGCTTACGGCGTTACTGCACCTGGCAACTGAAGGGACGAGAGAGAGAGAGAGATAAGATTAAAGTCAAAATCAGACATTTAAATTGATATACTTCCTTCTAAGCCGATGTCTAAAACAGGTAGGGGAGTCAAGCTTGGGAGCGGCAACTTTAGTATTTGTTATTAAGAATAGTTTAGTAGACTAGTAGTAGTTGCCAAATATATATATATTTCTAATTGGCTGCAGTAGCAATCAGTGAACACTAAGCGGCGCAGAATTATTATGCAAGTTGAACAAAATGTCAATTGTGTAACTTTGAGTTGCATTAGCTAAATAAAACGTTTCATTGCCTCAATTTTAGCCTCAGTAGCTTTTTTTTTCTCTCCATAGTTTAATTTAACTCCTGGAAGAGCTCAATAATATGACATAGAGCAGTTTGACAAAAGGTTTAGTAAACATTAGTATGTGTGTGGTTAGTCCTTCGAACAAACCAGCTAGAAGCAATACTTGCTAGTTTAGCTTTTGATTTTGGCATATTATTGCGATTATAATTCAAACTGAAATATCTACGAGAATATAATGATATAATATTGAGGCATCGGTGAAGTCCGGTCTCACGAAATACCTTATTCTCAACCTGAAGGTTAAAAAGCCAATGCTAACTAGCTAGCGAGTGTGGTAAAAGGCTTGGTGGTGGGCAAGATAAACTAGCATTTGGCTCTTAGCTAACTAGCCATCCAGCAAATACATGTCAAAGATACAGTTAACTTCTGTGTTCATGTTCTTGTGCTGCTGCTAACTAACCAGCTATCTGTACAGCTAGCTCGCGAACATTAGCACAAAGTAGCTATCCATCCACTTACATTGAATGAGCCGAGTCGCCCTTCCCAATACAGACATCATGTTTCAACGGAGGATTTCTATACTTCTAGGAGCGATTTGGTCCAGTCGGCGGATCGTATTTGTCTTTATAACAAATGGCGTGGTCGACCAGCTAAATTCCCCCTAGCATCTAACACCCGAGGAGTGACACTGACAGAAAGCACACTAACAGCACTTGTCACGTGTGTTTACAAGCCATGCCTGTGCTCTGATGTAGGAGGCTGTGCACTCCCCTAGCCTGGTCGTCCAGGAAGTAGCCCATGGTGTCCTAGTAACTTTAGGTGCGGTTCTGTTCCATTCCATAAAACCACCAAAAACACATGAAACGTTTTATTTAGCTAATGCAACTTAAAATATATATATATAAAAAAAAAAATGACAATATAGCCAATTTTGACTGCAGCTGGCATATCTAAGGGGAAAACAAAGTTAGCCTACAGGACAAGACTCATGACGCATTAACCTGCAACTAATCCTTTGGCAAAAATATTATATATATATATATACACACACAAAAAATATACAAGGGAATATGTATCCAAAACTCACATGCATGTGTTTTTGGTGGTTTTACGTCTAGAGAAGGAAGTTACTCAAGAAAATATCTGCCGAATTCTAACCCTTGTTTTTGACTTTAACAGGATTATTGCAACAGTAGTGGACCAGTCATTTGCCACAATACACAAGAGATGAAACAGAACGCGTGTCTCCACAGAACATTCCAGATAGATATTGTAGCGTATGCAGTATACATTTATTGGCAGACAAATATTATTAGCAAGACAGCATGAATTTCTTGTTTGAAAACACATTTCAAATCTTACATTTGCAGGGATTTGTTACTGTAATTAATTGTTCTTGTCTTAGATCTCGAGCCTTGTATGTTGGCCTTTTGCAATGCAGTAAGATGGGTTTTGTCCCAAAATGGAGCTGTATTCTCTATATAGTGCACTACCTTTGGTCCTGGTAAAAAAATAAGGGCCCTATACAGGGATAGCGCGCTGGTAAAAAAAAATATCACTATATAGGGAATAGATTGCCATTTGGGATGTACATATTGGCCTCTTCAAGCGCAGTGTGATCCATCTCCAGCAGGGGGCAGGGTAGTTGAGTTCAGGGTCGACAGCGCTGAATGAAGCGGGGGTAGAGACACACGTCTCTGATGTGGTGCCTGTTCAGCAGCCAGGTTAGGAACCTCTCCAGGCCGAGCCCATAGCCACCATGGGGACAGGTACCATACTTCCTCTGGAAGACACAAATGTTGACATTATTAAGGAAAACACACTATCAAAAATGTCTAACAGATTCTCTTCTCATGAAACAGTTCCAGAAACACTAGGGTGTCTAACCTATGACCCCAGCAGCCATACTAAAAATCGCAATGAAGCAAAGCCCCCTTGTGTTTTATCGCTTAAATTAATAAGATCTACAGGTCTGATTCTCTCTTCCTGGCTGAGTACATACCTGGTCAGTGTACCAGTAGTAAGGTGTTGGGTCAATGCCTTCCCTCTTGTATCCCTCCAGCAGTTCCTCAGCATCCCAGATCCTCATAGACCCTCCAACTATCTCTCCAACGTTAGGCATCAGCACATCCACCTGGGGAGAGGAACAGCAGGGACAACAATGAGGATGTCTTTCAGGGCCCATATTCAAAAAGCCTCTCAGAGAAGGAGTCCTGATCTCGAATCAGCTCCCCCTGTCCATATTCTTATTCATTATTATCTAATAGGACAAAACTGATCTTGGATCAGAACCCAGAGACATGTTTGAATCAGGCCCTGGATAAGGTTCATGATGGTTTCTCTGAGATGTGGTTTTTCAGGTCATGGTTTCCGTGACGTAAGCTCTCTGCCGGTCAGGGACTCACCGACTCGGTGAGGCGTCGGTCCTCAGGACAGCGCTGCATGTAGAAGGACTTGATCTCAGCCGGGAAGCGGCACAGCAGGATGGTCTCACCGATGGCATCAGTCATCAGCCTCTCTGGGGCCTCTGGGATGTCCTGAAACCAAGGAGGGAGATGGTTTTATAACATCACAATAATAACAGGAGCTGGATGAAGAGAAGATCCACTGAACAATACACTGGTGGAGACACAACTAGCCACTTTAAACACTGAGCTACCTTATATAATGGCCATTCTCTTCCTACTCAGACTGTATCACTAGTAACTATGGACTCAAATATGCTGGTTCTCCATTGAAAGTGATATGTAGTCCAGGACGTGGCTACATCTGTCCTGGATACCAGCCTTAAAAATGTCTTCAAACAACCACAGATCGACACTGTCCAAATATTATTTCTGAGGGAGATAGTAATTAGGAGTGATTATAATTGACTGTGGTACTAGGGTAGCCTAGTAGTTAGAGCGTTGGACTAGTAACCGGAAGGTTGCGAGTTCAATCCCCCGAGCTGACAAGGTACAAATCTGTCGTTCTGCCCCTGAACAGGCAGTTAACCCACTGTTCCCAGGCCGTCATTGAAAATAAGAATGTGTTCTTAACTGACTTGCCTGGTTAAATAAAAAGGTAAAAAAAAAAAAAAACATTTATCAAATGTAATTTATTCATAGTCAAATGTACCTCTCCAAACTCATAGTAGGTCCCGTCATCCTTTTTGATGTTGTGCTCCTTCAGCCAGATGATGGCCTCAGAGTAGTTCATCCTCTTGAAGGGCCTCTTGGGGGGCTTGAAGTCCTGGGGAGGACGGAAAAAGACAGGCCACATTAGCACTGTGCTATCCTCATGTTTAGCCTTTCACCACCATACAAGGATTCTAAAAGATCAAGGAAACTTGAATCTCAAAAAGGAAACATTATTTCAACATAAACTTTTATAAGAATATATCCATCTCAGTGAACAAGACAGAGACAGACAGTTAGAGACAGAGAGAAAAAAGGGGTGTGAGAGAGAACTAAGAGCTGCCAATAAAACAGACGTACAGGGTTGACTTGGTAGAGTAGAGAAGCAGCAGGAGACTTCAGAACTCTGTCCACCACGTCACACACCAGATCCTCCAGCCTGCTCAGTAGGTCCTCATAGGTCATGAATGGGCACTCTGCCTCTATGTGAGTGTACCTACAGAGGGAGGGCACATAGTATAACTACATAACCCACGTTAACCGCTAAGGGATCGGTGTGTCCCCCACGAGACGGTTGAGCTAACGTAGGCTAATGTGATTAGCATGAGGTTGTCAGTAACAAACAAAAAATCCCAGGACATAGACCTGTCTGATATGGGCAGAAAACTTAAATTCTTGTTAATCTAACTGCACTGTCCAATTAACAGTAGCTATTACAGTGAAATAACACCATGCTATTGTTTGAGGAGAGTGGCACAGTTATTAACTTGAAAATGTATTAATAAACCAATTAGGCACAGTTGGGCAGTCTTGATACAACATTTTGAACAGAAATGCAATGGTTCATTGATCAGTAAAAAATATATATATATAAAAAAGTTACACTGCTGCCATCTAGTGGCCAAATTCTAAATTGCACCCGGGCTGGAATAACACATTATAGCCTTTCTCTTGCATTTTAAAGATGGTACAAATTTTTTTTCTTCTTCTTCTTTCCATTAACTTTTCAGATCTAATGTATTATATTTTCCTACATTAATTTAACATTTCCACAAACTTCAAAGTGTTTCCTTTCAAATGGTATGGAGAATATGCATATCCTTGCTTCAGGTCTTGAGCGACAGGCAGTTAGATTTGGGCATGTCATTTTAGGAGGAAATTGAGAAGGGTTTTATCCTTATTAATTAAAACACTAGAAAGTGTCTGTTGAAGAACAAGTCGTCAGTGAAACTAACCTGTATAAATATAAAGGGTTTCCGAAGGTCCTGTTCTGATATCAGAATGACTCCAATATGCATAACAGCAAAAGGAAAACAACAAATCCAGTACTCACTCAGACAGGTGCCTGCGAGTGCGGGACTGCTCTGCACGGTAGGACTGAGCGATACAGAAGGTGTCTCCCAGAGCAGGGATGCAGGTCTCCAGGTAGAGCTGAGAGGACTGGGTCAGGAACGCCTCCTCCCCAAAGTAGTTCAGGTTGAACAGGGTGGAACCTCCCTCCACCTGGGTCTGCACCAGAGTGGGTGGGGTGATCTTTGGGGGAACAAATTCAAAAATCAAAAGATTTAGACAAGAAGTGTAAACATACACTTGGAAACACTTATCTCTCTCACTAGCTTTAAGCACCAACTGTCAGAGCAGCTCACAGATTACTGCACCTGTACATAGCCCACCTATAATTTAGCCCAAACAACTACCTCTTTCCCTACTGTATTTAATTTATTTATTTTGCTCCTTTGCACCCTATTATTTTTATTTCTACTTTCCAAATTCTTCCATTCCAGTGTTTTACTTGCTATATTGTATTTACTTTGCCACCATGGCCTTTTTTTGCCTTTACCTCCCTTATCTCATCTCATTTGCTAACATCGTATATAGAATTGTTTATACTGTATTATTGACTTTGTTTTTTTACTCCATGTGTAACTCTGTGTCGTTGTATGTGTTGAACTGCTTTGCTTTATCTTGGCCAGGTCGCAATTGTAAATGAGAACTTGTTCTCAACTTGCCTACCTGGTTAAATAAAGGTGAAAAAAATACAAGGCTGAAAATATACAATTCAAGATTCAAAGCTTTTAACACTAACCACGTTTCCATCCACTTTGTGAATCAAGTCACATTAAATAAAAACACAACAGCTGTGATGGAAGCAGGTAGTTTCAGTGCAATTTTATAAATCCAACAGATAATTTGTTAGTTCGACATGGTGGGATCTTTTTGTGTCTGTAAAATTAAATTTTGTGAGAAACTGAAGTGGAAACGTCTTTATGCTGAAATACTGAGATTAAACATTAAAACATCAATAAACTGGAGTCCCGCAAATTATATGGTGTGTGATCCTCCCAGTAGGACTCGGGGAAACCATGCAGTTTATTAGGCTACAGAATAAATTATTTAGAAACGTCACAGGGTGGTGAAAGTGCAGTGATCTTGATGCTCCTTTCCAATAAATATCGAGGGTCTAATTCTGGTGACATGACGATCGATGCTTGACTGCCGTTTTGACAAATAAAACCATTCTCTCTCTTATCCATAATGTCATCATGTAGACTAGCCTTCCTGCACTGTATCTGCCAGCCATGGTCTAGAGCTCCCCTGACAAAACCATCGGAGGCCTCTGACAAAACCATCGGAGGCCTCTGACAAAACCATCGGTAGAGATGGAAACTTTTTATTCAGTACATGAAAAAGTACATTGTGTCATAACACACTGAATTATATCTGCAACAAGTCTGGTGGAAACACACCACTGGTGGGAAAATTAGCATATTTTATTTATGTTAATTACAGAACATTAGCATGAATATCTGTGGCCAATTGGATGGAATCCTAGCTGATGATGTCATCAACAAATACAATAAGCAAAGATGGAGATGAGGTGCTCCAATATATTGGCATCCTTGTCCTTTACAATGGAGTCCAATGGAGCAGAAAGGTCTTTCTATTCAAAACGGGTTGAATGGCTATTTTTACCCAGGAGGCACCTGCAACTTACCACAGATGAGATAAATTACACATTAAACAAAAATTATTGCACTCAACCAAATTACATTTTTAATGTTGAATATGTTAGTTCAGGTCATTTTTTTTTCCTTGAAGAGAAAAATCTTAATTTAAAATGTTTTTCTTGGTCCTGTGCAGTTTAAAAATCAATCAAATATGTGGAAACAATTATTTTTCAATTTATTTATTAGAAATTGTGAACTATACGCCCAATTTTTCAATTGTTAAAAAAGTTTAAAATATCCAATAAATGTCATTCCACTTCATGATTGTGTCCCACTTGTTGTTGATTCTTCACAAAAAAATACAGTTTTACATCTTTATGTTTGAAGCCTGAAATGTGGCAAAAGGTCGCAAAGTTCAAGGGGGCCGAATACTTTCGCAAGGCACTGTATATATAAATAAATAAAAAAAGACTAGCTTGCTGGCCTTACGGAGTCGATAGGAACATTAGTCCGAGCTATTTAGGAGGGATATCACACCTGGCACAAATTATTGTCTAGTTGTGTTTTTCATGCTGAGGGGTGCCCTATACCTGCGCCCAAAGGAGAGTAGTTCAAAGTCCGGGTACAGGGGGTGGCTTGGGTCAAGAGAATTTTGTGAGCCTTATGGAGGGCCCTGACCTTAAAGACCTCATCCAGGCCTGTCTGTTTGACTCCTAGTACCTTGGGGAGGGCCCTGACCTTAAAGATCTCATCCAGGCCTGTCTGTTTGACTCCTAGTACCTTGGGGAGGGCCCTGACCTTAAAGATCTCATCCAGGCCTGTCTGTTTGACTCCAAGTAACATGCTTGCTGTGGTAATAACCCTTCTCAACATATTGTTACCTCATAGTATCCGCGGGTGAAGAAGTGATCCCTGAAGCACTGTGTGACAGTGGAGCGGATCCGGAGGATCTTGGACACGTTCTCCCCACGGATCATCATGTGTCTGTTGTTGAGCTGAACGTCCACATCAGACTCCTCGTTCAGCAGGTTGTCAGCCCCTCCAGCCGGCGCCAGACCCACCAGCTCCCAGAAGTCACAGTGCAGCTCATGACCACCAGGGGCCTGGAGGAGGAGGAAGAGAGGGCATCCTTGTCAGTCATAGCTCTAATAATAAAATAACAAACCATCTAATTACAATTAAAAAGGGACAGTTTTCACAGAACCAGATTGGGCCTAGTCCTGGTCAAAAAAAAAAAAGAAGGTTTGAGTGAAAATATGACAGTTTAATCTGGGTAATTAAAGTAAGCAAGTGAAGAATCTGTACCTGCTTTCCCTCAGGTACTTGCTTCACTGTCCCATACAGAGCCACTGTGCTTTCAGTGGACAGCACCAGGGCATTGTAGCACTGACACTATAATGGAGACAAAAACAAAAATAGTTTTACAAATAAGAACAAATAAAAGAAAGCATATTATTCCATTTTGTAATAAAAAAAACAAATGTTAATTTAAGACAACAAAATATATATATTTTTTTTACCAATTTATTGTTGAGAACACACTGCAGGAAACCAGTTCCATCTCTCAGCACAATGAACAGCAGGTTCTTTCCTAGCAAGAGAACGACAATGTGTTCAGTCAACTTACCGGGTAAAATAGAAAATAGTGGATAATAAATCCACTATGAGCCATGAAGCCCCTCTCCTCTCATCCAGCCCCCCCCAGTTCGTTTTTGGGGGAATTTTCATTGTTGGACATAAACGGCTGGACAAAACACCCTGCATTACAATCCTGAGACTATACTGTCAAAAAACAACCTGCATGTTATCAGCTAGTTCCAGTGCTGTGGCATGCTGACATTAGACACACATTAACCAACGTTCTACAATCCTCACCTTGTTTTCTCATTCGGTGCACCCAACCAAACACCTTCACTCTCTCCCCTCGGAGAGGCTCCAGCTGATAGATTTTGACCTGTTGGGAAAAGGTTGATTACATTTCTATATTTCAACACAATGGAAGATAAACATGTGATTCTTATTTCCAAACATTTATTTGTATTTGTTTAAATCCCTTTTAAACAACACAAAACATAGTAAGATGAGTTAGACAGGATACGGACTAAGGAGAATATAGTGGATCTGACCGTTTTGGGCTTTGGAAGGCTGGAGTCATTCTCAATGGTGACTTTCTTAGCTTCTTCTAGGTTCTTCTCTCGTCTCTCAGAATCCTCTGCCTTTAAATCAAAGTTGAAAATAACTTACATAAATAGCAGCTCACATGGGCTACTGCTGCCTGTGAATGTTTTACCGATAGCCACAACAGTTTATGGCCAAATACAAGACTGTGTGAATAATTGTAATAGTGGCATCCCAAAAGGCATCCTATTCCCTACGTAGAGCACTACTTTTGACCAGAAGTATATGAAATAGGGTTCCTATATAAGGAATAGAGTTCCATTTGGGATAAACGTGCCCCAGACTATTTCCCCACACTGACACCTCTCCCACGTACCTCCTTTTTGTCTTTGGAGTCGCTCTTCATCTGCTCTCTAGCAAATAACTTGATCACATTTTTCATCTGCGTCTTGGAGATCACTGCCCAACGCTGGAGTAATAGGGGAGATGAAATCAGAACAGGGAAACCAAATGACTTATTTTTTCAAATGCTTTTCAAATGCTTCTAACTGTGTATTGTAAAGTGGCTGTTCCACTGATGTCAGAAGGTGAATTCACCAATTTGTAAGTCGCTCTGGATAAGAGCGTCTGCTAAATGACTTAAATGTAAATGTAATGTAATGTAATGTAACTGTGTACCTCTCCTTCCTTCTGAGAGTCCACATAGATGGTTGGGAATGGTTCCTTTCCAGCAAATGTCAAAGCCTTTGAAATCAAATAGTTGTTGTTAGAGCAATGCACTTAAATGTGTTTGAGTCAAAGATACGTAGACACATCCGTTATGTTGGATGGAGTCATAATTAAACACAAAAACATGGTACACAACACTGATTCCTCTTACTCTCAATGAGGTCTTGAAAGGTTTCCTCTCTGTTCCGTCACCATCCTGGTCATTTCCTTCTTTGTCAGACACATACAACTCACCTGGAAGAAGTGGGAACACTCGGGTGGGTATAATTTGTGGAACTTTCCAACAATAATCTGTTCCAAAAACTTACAAGGACACCAACAAACAACGTTGTATAGCGGCAGAATAAGATACCGGATATGGAGTGGGCTACTTCAATACATTTTCACTCATCACGTTTATTCTGAAAAATGTCTGTCCTCACTCTGGTTGCCTATGGACAAACATTAAGAATAATCTACGTGGTGAGTTAATGCCTATTCGGCAGCTAGTTTACAAGGTGAATTGATAGTGCTACTTTGTATGAGTTGTTTCTTAGCGTCCTTGTTATTTACGAAGTTTTTGGAACAGATTCCTGTTGGAAAGTTCCACTAATTATTCCCGGAACACTCAAAACTTGATTCTGAATGTATGTTAGTTCAGCGAACTAAAGCATGACAGTGATTATGCTAGCTAGGCAAGATGCTCGTTTGCTAGATAACAGGAGCGTGACACAGACATTTTACCACATGTTTGGGTACAGGGAAAAACAAAAGCAGAGTTCACACCGATGCGTAGTAATTTAGCTAGCTTGTTTTAGCTAACTAGACAGTCAAGATCAGCTTGAGCTATGCAATGATGTATATACATCACTTGTGCTATGAAAGCTAGCTAGCAACACCTGTCTGATGCAACACATCGCATGCTTTCAACATTGCTACAAGGACTGTAAATTAGCTAGACATGTTATCAACTTACCCACTGAGAGTTCGCCTGTGGTTTTCGTTAACTCCTCTGCCATACCCGCGTACAAATTGTATCAAATGTGTATATTTTAACGGATTTACTAGCGAGCTAATAATAATACGAAAATGAATTGGCCCTCGTTGGGGTTTGTGCGCATGCTTACGGTGAATACAATTTCCGGATAGTTCGTGAATGGTGACTGGTTGCAGTAAACTTAACGTGGATTCGTTCCCGTTAATTTAAGTTCCACCCTGAAATGACGAAAGTACCATTAAGTTGTGGTTTATGGATGGAGAGATGTGGCTAGATATGATTCGTGCTTATTTCATAGTTAATTCAACCCATTGCATCATGTAAAGAGCTCGCAAGTTAAGCATTTCACTGTACTGTTTAACACACCCTGTGCATGTGACAATTACAAAAGGTAAACGTTGCTTCCATTTTTAATCAATACAAAATTAAATAACCAATCTTCCAATGGAAAATTGCCTCCGTGGCTGTGAATAATAAATTAATCTCATAATTCATCCGGACTCGATGAATACAACAACACTGGATCACGTTGAGAAGTTCACATTTTAAGTATGGGTCTCGTTCATTTACAAGTCTTCAGTCGTGTGATCAGTGGGCTGTGGCTCAACTTTACCCCTGTGCAGTTTCTCATACAACTGTATCACAAAAAGAAGAGTAGAGAAGATGCATCAGATCAAGTATATATTTCATATCAGAGTTTTTTTGTAAACCACCAGAAATAAACACAGAATTTCAGTCAAATACATGTTCCCCTTATCGAGCCAACTGTTATCATGAATAAAACATTAAAACTGCATACATTAAGTACTTACAGTGACCCAAATGGGTAAATGTAGTATTCCATACACTACAACAAGGCAAAATAATAATGTTTCCATGTAGATGGTGTTTTCAAAGAGCATGGAGTATGTCAGGGGCATTTCATCTTTGTACTGAAAATTTGGAAAAAGTCAACCAACGTTTTAATGCATTAGCAAGTGCTTACAGAGTTTTCATAAATGTATCAGTTCAAAAGGCAGTCACACATCTGAGCCATCTTTTTTTGCAGGTGCATGGAAACAGAAAGATGAGAAAAAACCCTGCATACTGTTCTGTCCTAGTATCACTGTTCTGTTTAGTATCACTGTTCTGTTTAGTATCACTGTTCTGTTTAGTATCACTGTTCTGTTTAGTATCACTGTTCTGTTTAGTATCACTGTTCTGTTTAGTATCACTGTTCTGTTTAGTATCACTGTTCTGTTTAGTATCACTGTTCTGTTTAGTATCACTGTTCTGTTTAGTATCACTGTTCTGTTTAGTATCACTGTTCTGTTTAGTATCACTGCTCTGTCCTAGTATCACTGTTCTGTTTAGTATCACTGTTCTGTTTAGTATCACTGTTCTGTTTAGTATCACTGTTCTGTTTAGTATCACTGTTCTGTTTAGTATCACTGTTCTGTTTAGTATCACTGTTCTGTTTAGTATCACTGTTCTGTTTAGTATCACTGTTCTGTTTAGTATCACTGTTCTGTTTAGTATCACTGTTCTGTTTAGTATCACTGTTCTGTTTAGTATCACTGTTCTGTTTAGTATCACTGTTCTGTCTAATATCACTGCTCTGTCCTAGTATCACTGCTCTGTTTAGTATCACTGTTCTGTTTAGTATCACTGTTCTGTTTAGTATCACTGTTCTGTTTAGTATCACTGCTCTGTCCTAGTATCACTGTTCTGTTTAGTATCACTGTTCTGTTTAGTATCACTGTTCTGTTTAGTATCACTGTTCTGTTTAGTATCACTGTTCTGTTTAGTATCACTGTTCTGTCTAATATCACTGCTCTGTCCTAGTATCACTGCTCTGTTTAGTATCACTGTTCTGTTTAGTATCACTGTTCTGTTTAGTATCACTGTTCTGTTTAGTATCACTGTTCTGTTTAGTATCACTGTTCTGTTTAGTATCACTGTTCTGTTTAGTATCACTGTTCTGTTTAGTATCACTGTTCTGTTTAGTATCACTGTTCTGTTTAGTATCACTGTTCTGTTTAGTATCACTGTTCTGTCCTAGTATCACTGTTCTGTTTAGTATCACTGTTCTGTTTAGTATCACTGTTCTGTTTAGTATCACTGTTCTGTTTAGTATCACTGTTCTGTTTAGTATCACTGTTCTGTTTAGTATCACTGTTCTGTTTAGTATCACTGTTCTGTTTAGTATCACTGTTCTGTCTAATATCACTGTTCTGTTTAGTATCACTGTTCTGTTTAGTATCACTGCTCTGTCTAATATCACTGTTCTGTTTAGTATCACTGCTCTGTCTAATATCACTGTTCTGTTTATTATCACTGTTCTGTTTAGTATCACTGTTCTGTTTAGTATCACTGTTCTGTTTAGTATCACTGTTCTGTTTAGGATCACTGTTCTGTTTAGTATCACTGCTCTGTCTAATATCACTGCTCTGTCTAATATCACTGCTCTGTTTAGTATCACTGCTCTGTCCTAGTATCACTGCTCTGTCTAATATCACTGCTCTGTCTAATATCACTGCTCTGTCTAATATCACTGTTCTGTTTAGTATCACTGTTCTGTTTAGTATCACTGCTCTGTCTAATATCACTGCTCTGTCTAATATCACTGCTCTGTCCTAGTATCACTGCTCTGTTTAGTATCACTGTTCTGTTTAGTATCACTGTTCTGTTTAGTATCACTGTTCTGTTTAGTATCACTGTTCTGTTTAGTATCACTGTTCTGTTTAGTATCACTGTTCTGTTTAGTATCACTGCTCTGGTTAGTATCACTGTTATGTTTAGTATCACTGTTCTGTTTAGTATCACTGTTCTGTTTAGTATCACTGTTCTGTTTAGTATCACTGTTCTGTTTAGTATCACTGTTCTGTTTAGTATCACTGCTCTGGTTAGTATCACTGCTCTGGTTAGTATCACTGCTCTGGTTAGTATCACTGCTCTGGTTAGTATCACTGCTAGTATCGCTGCTCTGGCTAGTATCACTGCTAGTATCGCTGCTCTGGCTAGTATCACTGCTCTGGCTAGTATCACTGCTAGTATCCCTGCTCTGGCTAGTATCACTGCTCTGGCTAGATTCACTGCTAGTATCGATGCTCTGGCTGGAATCACTGCTAGTATCGCTGCTCTGGCTAGTACCACTGCTAGTATCGCTGCTCTGGTTAGTATCACTGCTCTGGCTAGAATCACTGCTAATATCACTGCTAGTACCACTGCTAGTATCGCTGCTCTGGCTAGATTCACTGCTCTGGCTAGTATCACTGCTAGTATCACTGCTCTGGCTAGAATCACTGCTCTGGCTAGTATCACTGCTAGTACCACTGCTAGTATCACTGCTCTGGCAAGTATCACTGCTAGTACCACTGCTCTGGCTAGAATCACTGCTCTGGCTAGTATCACTGCTAGTATCATTGCTCTGGCTAGAATCACTGCTCTGGCTAGTATCACTGCTAGTACCACTGCTAGTATCGCTGCTAGTATCGCTGCTCTGGCTAGAATCACTGCTCTGGCTAGAATCACTGCTCTGGCTAGAATCACTGCTAGTATCACTGCTCTGGCTAGAATCACTGCTCTGGCTAGAATCACTGCTAGTGTCGCTGCTCTGGCTAGTATCACTGCTCTGGCTAGTATCACTGCTCTGGATAGAATCACTGCTCTGGATAGAATCACTGCTCTGGATAGAATCACTGCTCTGGATAGAATCACTGCTCTGGCTAGTATCACTGCTCTGGCTAGTATCACTGCTTGTATCCCTGCTCTGGCTAGTATCACTGCTCTGGCTAGAATCACTGCTAATATCACTGCTAATATCACTGCTAGTACCACTGCTAGTATCGCTGCTCTGGCTAGATTCACTGCTCTGGCTAGTATCACTGCTAGTATCACTGCTCTGGCTAGAATCACTGCTTTGGCTAGTATCACTGCTAGTACCACTGCTCTGGCTAGAATCACTGCTCTGGCTAGTATCACTGCTAGTATCATTGCTCTGGCTAGAATCACTGCTCTGGCTAGTATCACTGCTAGTACCGCTGCTAGTATCGCTGCTCTGGCTAGAATCACTGCTCTGGCTAGAATCACTGCTCTGGCTAGAATCACTGCTAGTATCACTGCTCTGGCTAGAATCACTGCTCTGGCTAGAATCACTGCTAGTATCGCTGCTCTGGCTAGTATCACTGCTCTGGCTAGTATCACTGCTCTGGCTAGTATCACTGCTCTGGCTAGTATCACTGCTCTGGATAGAATCACTGCTCGGGCTAGTATCACTGCTCTGGCTAGTATCACTGCTTGTATCCCTGCTCTGGCTAGTATCACTGCTCTGGCTAGATTCACTGCTAGTATCGATGCTCTGGCTGGAATCACTGCTAGTATCGCTGCTCTGGCTGGAGTCACTGCTCTGGCTAGTACCACTGCTAGTATCGCTGCTCTGGTTAGTATCACTGCTCTGGCTAGAATCACTGCTAATATCACTGCTAGTACCAATGCTAGTATCGCTGCTCTGGCTAGATTCACTGCTCTGGCTAGTATCACTGCTAGTATCACTGCTCTGGCTAGAATCACTGCTCTGGCTAGTATCACTGCTAGTATCACTGCTCTGGCAAGTATCACTGCTAGTACCACTGCTAGTAGCGCTGCTCTGGCTAGAATCACTGCTCTGGCTAGTATCACTGCTAGAATCACTGCTCTGGCTAGTATCACTGCTAGTATCACTGCTCTGGCTAGATTCACTGCTCTGGCTAGTATCACTGCTAGTATCACTGCTCTGGCTAGAATCACTGCTCTGGCTAGTATCACTGCTAGAATCACTGCTCTGGCTAGTATCACTGCTAGTATCACTGCTCTGGCTAGAATTACTGCTCTGGCTAGTATCACTGCTAGTACCACTGCTAGTATCGCTGCTAGTATCGCTGCTCTGGCTAGAATCACTGCTCTGGCTAGAATCACTGCTCTGGCTAGAATCACTGCTCTGGCTAGAATCACTGCTAGTATCGCTGTTCTGGCTAGTATCACTGCTAGTACCACTGCTAGTAGCGCTGCTCTGGCTAGAATCACTGCTCTGGCTAGTACCACTACTAGTATCACTGCTCTGGCTAGAATCACTGCTCTGGCTAGTATCACTGCTAGTATCACTGCTCTGGCTAGTGTCACTGCTAGTATCGCTGCTCTGGCTAGTATCACTGCTCTGGCTAGAATCACTGCTAGTATCGCTGTTCTGGCTAGTATCACTGCTCTGGCTAGTATCACTGCTAGTATCGCTGCTCTGGCTAGAATCACTGCTCTGGCTACAATCACTGCTCTGGCTACAATCACTGCTCTGGCTACAATCACTGCTCTGGCTAGTATCACTGCTCTGGCTAGAATCACTGCTAGTATTGCTGCTCTGGCTAGTATCACTGCTCTGGCTAGAATCACTGCTCTGGATAGAATCACTGCTCTGGCTAGAATCACTGCTCTGGCTAGAATCACTGCTAGTATTGCTGCTCTGGCTAGTATCACTGCTCTGGCTAGAATCACTGCTAGTATCGCTGCTCTGGATAGAATCGCTGCTCTGGATAGAATCACTGCTCTGGCTAGAATCACTGCTCTGGCTAGTATCACTGCTCGTATCGCTGCTCTGGCTAGAATCACTGCTAGTATTGCTGCTCTGGCTGGTATCACTGCTCTGGCTAGTATCGCTGCTCTGGCTAGTATCACTGCTAGTATCGCTGCTCTGGCTAGTATCACTGCTCTGGCTAGTACCACTGCTAGTATCGCTGTTCTGGCTAGTATCACTGCTCTGGCTAGTACCACTACTAGTATCACTGCTCTGGCTAGAATCACTGCTCTGGCTAGTATCACCGCTAGTATCACTGCTCTGGCTAGAATCACTGCTCTGGCTAGTATCACTGCTAGTATCGCTGCTCTGGCTAGTATCACTGCTCTGGCTAGAATCACTGCTAGTATCGCTGCTCTGGCTAGTATCACTGCTCTGGCTAGAATCACTGCTAGTATCGCTGTTCTGGCTAGTATCACTGCTCTGGCTAGTATCACTGCTAGTATCGCTGCTCTGGCTAGTATCACTGCTCTGGCTAGTATCACTGCTCTGGCTAGTATCACTGCTCTGGCTAGAATCACTGCTCTGGCTAGTATCACTGCTCTGGCTAGTATCACTGCTCTGGCTAGTATCACTGCTCTGGCTAGTATCACTGCTCTGGCTAGAATCACTGCTCTGGCTAGAATCACTGCTAGTATTGCTGCTCTGGCTAGTATCACTGCTCTGGCTAGTATCACTGCTAGTATAGCTGCTCTGGCTAGTATCACAGCTCTAGCTAGTACCACTGCTCTGGTTAGTACCACTGCTCTGGTTAGTACCACTGTTCTGGCTAGTACCACTGTTCTGGCTAGTACCACTGTTCTGGCTAGTACCACTGCTCTGGCTAGTACCACTGCTCTGGCTAGTACCACTGCTCTGGCTAGTACCACTGTTCTGGCTAGTACCACTGTCTGGTTAGTACCACTGCTCTGGTTAGTACCACTGCTCTGGCTAGTACCACTGTTCTGGCTAGTACCACTGCTCTGGTTAGTACCACTGCTCTGGTTAGTACCACTGCTCTGGTTAGTACCACTGCTCTGGCTCGTATCACTGTTCTGGTTAGTACCACTGTTCTGGTTAGTACCACTGCTCTGGTTAGTACCACTGCTCTGGTTAGTACCACTGCTCTGGTTAGTACCACTGTTCTGGCTCGTATCACTGTTCTGGTTAGTACCACTGCTCTGGCTCGTATCACTGCCCTTTATTATGTATCGACCTCAAGGCCTTAGTCAGAGCTTTTGTGAGTTTTGAAAAAATTATTAGCACCGTTATGTATACATAGCTCCACCCACATTCGTTCAATGTATCGAATGGGGGTTGGAGTCGAGGGAAAATATGTTAATTTCATAATTATTAAAATTAAGTGTGTACATAAAACGTATTAAATAAGTCTGTAAAACCACAATGAGGACATCGACCCATCAAGCAACTTTTTATAAATCATTGGGAACAGCGCAAGAAAAACGTCAAAGTAATCTGAAATGGTGGCATTAATTCATGTTCACATTTACAACATAACATACATAGGCGTTTCATCATTAAGACCTTTAGGAAATAATGTCTGGAGGGTGAAAATCCCAAAACATTCCCTTTAACTCAAGAGTATTATTTATATCACCTCCCCCGGTCTGATATCGTAACTTTCTTTTATGCCACAAAATCTAAAGGTAGAAATGTAATTTCATTTGGAATCGTTTGCTGTACGTGGGAAAAATATTCACACTTCATCATATTGTTGCACTGTGCGCGACCTCTGCATTTATAGCTACCATTCGGAAGAGGGCATGAAAGAGCCTGGCTCGTTTTCTTTTGTGGCTGGCAGTTGGCATGGACCAATTTATTGCGTAAATTGCAACCTCTTATACGTACAATAAATCGTGGATTCCTAAATTCAGCTGGCAAAGCTGGGTCCGATAATAAAACATACCAGGGTTTCTTGACAGCATCTCCCACTTTACGCGAGTTCAAAGTGTATGGGGTGGTGAACAACAAGTCAAATCAACAATACAGCGTGTTCTTTAGCTTTAGTGGGTATTCTTTTGTATCAGTTCATCTCGTGTTTTCCCTAATGCCAAATTAAGAGCTTCATTCACACATTGTGGAGAGTAGCCTCTTCTTAGAAACCTATTGCTCATCTCCGCTTCTTTTTCTAGATAATCCTCTGTGGAGTGGCATATACACGGCTCAGTCTGAAACACAGACTTCTTGGAAGTCCTCTTTTTCATGGCTCAGGATGGAAGCTGTCCCCCTGGAATAGAGTATTTCTGTTCGTTTCTATACACGTTACACAGACGTGATTAATACTTTTTTGTTCACACTTTATAAGAATATTTCTGAAATGCACATGGTTATATTTCTTTAAAGGTAATAAAGAGCAGTGATAGTAGCAAGAGCAGTGTGCAGGTTTCTTATTTTTTTTCTCATAAATGTATCAGTAAAATATAGTGAACCGGGCTAAATAGGCCGCAAATCAGAGTGAGCAAAGACTACAAATGAAGTGTGTATTGGGCCTAATTTGAAAAAGGGGGGAAAAAAACTAAGTGTTTTCTAAGTGATGAAGCATTTTAAAATGGTGATGCCCCATACTCAATGACAATATATGAAATCCCATAACAAAAAGATGCTCTACAAATAACTTACATCACTGACTTGCTTTCCTTTTACATTAGTTGCAGGATCCTTTTTAAGGAAACAAGGGAATTTCAACAACTCCTGTCTTTCTCCTTGCCACCTCTTCTTCAATTCTTGGACCCTTGAGTCTGTGAAACCAAAACCATGATGGATATTTGGTATGACACTGAACAACTTTTGAACAATGCAGGATGGTGACTGAAGGCATGCTCTTTAAAATTCTCCCTGTTGTTCATTGGTCATTCATTTCAATGTATGTGAAATATATACCCTGAACATGAGACACTATTTAACCCTATCATGACCTCGAAAAGTCTCAAGGTCAGACCAAATTAGTAAGGGCCTTTGATGGTCAAAATACATAGCTATCAGTGGAGGGTGGTGGGAGGTGCTATAGGAGGACAGGCTCATTAATGATTGGAATGGAATGGTATCAAATAGATCAAACATATGGAAACCAAATGCTTGACTCCGTTCCATTTATTCCATTCCAGCTATTCCTATTGTTCCTCCCACCAGCCTCCACTAATAGCTAGCTAGCCAGAGTCAAAAGTCAACTTACCACCTGAGTCTTTGGAGTCGGTTGTTTTCGGAGGATCTGTTAGAATAGAATTAGAATGCTTTGACATGGAAAGCTAATGTTAGCTTTGTCTTTGCAAAGACCCAAACATAGAAACAAAGATTCACCTCAACTAACACTATTTCACACGTCAAATAAACTTGTTGACCAATCAGGAACTGAATATGACTGTGCTTCATAATGTTTTTATGTAGTTAAAAACATAAATATTTTTGCAAAAATAAACACTTGTCTCTCAAAGACATCGTTACAGTTTTTTTTTTTAAATGACAGAAAGTTAGCTAGTTGGCTATGTCTACTTACCCATTGCTCTCAAATTCACGAAAACATTTGTTAAAAATACAAGTGAAATTAGTATTTTTGACACCTTCATCTTGGACAGTTATCAAAAGCCACTGTAGAGATGTGTTGCTGCAGTTTAGCTTTTAAGCTAACTAGGTTATCTGGCTACGCTATGTTATGCTATGGGAATAAATACAGTTGCTCAGCTGGCTGTGTTGACTGAGAGACTAGGAAATAACAAAAAAATATCAAAAAAATAACTAAAATAATATCAAATAAATAACAAACATTTAAATTAAAAATCCATTAATCCGTTCATTTTTGAATGACAAGTCTCGTGTGGGACATTCTATCTGAATGTTTTCTCTAAATGTTGTGTCGATATTTAATGTGTTTCTGGGTCAGATGGAATGTAAAATATGTCATCGTTAAACTACCCTTTAAGGTTTTTAAACCAGACCTTGGATCAGTACTTATTTGAGCTGTGGAGTCAAGTTGACCACACCCTGCTTGGTTTTCATTGGTTACTGGCCAACTTTCGTCAAGGAACTCAGGAAAGTGTTTTGATTCGAGAGAGGAGTTGAGTTTTGGACAGTGTCTATACAGTGTGACACTGTTTTCTATATAATCGGACGTAAATAAAATACTATATTTACAGTTGTATTCTGTAAAAATGGTCGGGGTAAAAGTAATCGGGAATGATTCAGAATTTCAACCTGAGTTAACAGCCGCCGGTTCGAGACTTGCCGTAGTGAAGTTCACAATGGCAGGGTAAGGTTCAAAATATATTCCCAGGCCTTGGCTAGCATGCTAGACCGGATCTAAACTGAAGTGGGTGATCCAATTTCATTGGCAAATGTATAATTACCTAGTAGGTCAACTGGTTTCGGGTTTTCGTAGTGTATGGGGAATACTTTCAAAGAAGCTACTTAAAAGCGTGAGAAAATAACTCAGGACAACACCACGCTGTTAGCTACGCCAACGTTGGCTAACCAGCTAACGGTGGTTAGCTTTAGCCAGCTATGACTTAGCAATATCAGACAGGCTAAGATAGCATGTTAAGCTAACTCCACAGAGTAGCTGCGGTACTTGGCAACCCAGTAGTCTGACAACTACTTTGCAATAGAGTGAAATGTTTTCTGTATAATTTGTGGTACAACAATGCTACCTATCTGTTGGTTTTGATAGGCATCTACAATGCATTTCCAAGTGAAAGGGGGACACACATCTTTTAACTAGCGGGGTGTATTCATTCCGCCAAAACAGTTGCAAACTGAAACGATAGTTTATATTGGACAAATTCAGTGGTGTATTAATTCACGCACATTCTGTGAAGAAAAAAAATCCTCTGTTCCAAAACGTGCAACAGACACCATTTGCTCCAAACGGAAAACGCAGAAAACAAGAGTTTCTATTGGACAAAACTATGTAGGCCCCTCTCCGTATTGTTCTGTTTGTTTCCGGTAAACAGAACAAAACGTAATGAATACACCCCAGATAGGCACGTTTTGTTTGTTACCGTTCAAGAAACGTTTTGCAACAAAAAAAGCCTGAAGGAATACACCCCAGGGTGAAGAACACGTACCTAGCTACTATTTTAGCTTTAGTTAATCCATGTGTATGGCTTACAACTTTTTAGTTCTCGTTTGGTTCATAAACAGCCCATTTTGATGATCGCTAATGTAAAAAATAACAACAACAACAGTAGTCGCGACAATACCAGCTTCCTAATTATCTCCTTCTCTCCTCAGGTGTAGACCCTGTGTCAGAATATCACCCGCTTTCAACATGTTGAGTAACAAGTACCCACACGTGGTTTTCCTTGAAGTTGATGTACACGTCTGTCAGGTGAGGTTCTTTTTGCATAAAGAGTTTTAATAATACATCCTACTGTATCGTCATCGAAACACCAGGTACTCCATTATGTTGTTGTCATAGGAGACGCTGTAAACAAAAAATGTATAGCCTCAAACATGTCAACATCCTCATGTCATTCATTGAGCAATACAGATGAAGAAATCTAGTGTGTGTGGGGTTAGGCATGTGACTTCAATGTCAATCTCCCCTTTTTTTCTCTCTCAGGCAACGGCTGCCGCCAACAACATCTCTGCGACGCCAACATTTTTGTTTTTCCGTAACAAAGTGCGCGTTGACCTGTATCAGGGTGCAGATGCCTCAGGACTAGAGGAGAAGATCAAGCAGCATGTAGAAAACGACCCTGGAAGCAACGAGGACTCAGACATTCCCAAGGGATATGTGAGTATATGATGAATTGATATCACTCAGACATTTTTTGTTTATTTTAAACTTCTGTGAATGACTGAAGCAAGGGGTCAAAGTTGTCAGTCACTGCAACAGATTTCCGTCTTGTGCATTCTGGAGAGATTCGTTTTTGAGTTTAGAGTAGCAATTCACATCTCCAGGGGGTCTGACTGGTTTGGAGATGGCATAGCCTTATACATATTTCCAAATTAATAAATATATTAAAATCAAATCAAACTTTAAGCCCTTAACCAACAGTGTAGTTCAAGAAGAGTTATGAAAATATATACCAAATAAACTAAAGTAAAAACAATAATGGCAAAGTATACTGAACAAAAATATAAATGCAACATGCAACAATTTCACCGAGTTACAGTTCATATAAGCAACTCAATCAATTGAAATACATTTGTTAGGCCATAATCTATGGATTTCACATGACTGGGCCGTGGTGGAGCCATGGGTGGGACTGGGAGGGCATAGACCCACCCACTTGGGAGCCAGGCCCGCCCTCTGGGTAGCCTGGACCAGCCAATCAGAACTAGTTTTTCCCCAGAAAAGGGCTTTATTACAGACAGAAATACTCCTCAGTTTCATCAGCTGTCCAGGTGGCTGGTCTCAGACGATCAGGTGAAGAAGCTGGATGTGGAGGTCCCAGGCTGGCATGGTTACACATGGTCTGCGGTTGTGAGACTGGTTGGACGTACTGCTATGTTCTCTAAAACAACGTTGGAGGTTTTAAGGTAGAGAAATTAACATTCGGTTATCTGGCAACAGCTCATTCATATAGTCAGCATGCCAATTGCACTCTCCCTCAACTTGAGACATCTGTGGTGTTGTGTGACAAAACTGCACATTTAGTGGCCTTCTTTCCAGCACAAGGTGCACCTGTGTAATAATCATGCTGTTTTAATCAGCTTCTTGATATCCCACACCTGTCAGGTGGATGGATTACTTGCAAGTGCTACTATTTTTATAATGTTATTAAAACAATCAGACAACCTCGTAGTAGAATAGTTGATTTATTTACCTAGTTGGCTTGTTGTTGTGTTCAATGCAAGGTAAATAATATACTCTTAAATATTCCTCTCCACGCACATTCAAGTTGTGAGACCCATAGCGTGGGAGACATGTGTTCTCACCAGCAGTCAATGCACAACAATTGTTATTGCAATTACGGGAAAAACTCTTTTGAAATCAGTTTTGGTTTGTTAAAAAAAAAAGAGGGGGGGGGCATCCCAGTTTTCCATTTCTACAACGTTTATTCCTCTACTCCTTCAATTCTGGGATCATCTTACAAATACAATGACAACCAGAGTTTCAAGAATGGCTTAGGGGCAACATTGCTGGTCATTTGTGCACTAAAGGCTCTTTTTTTTTGGTGAACGTCAGGAACCCCGAATCACGTCTTTGAAAGAGCCGTTCATTTGGCTCCATGATCCGCATTCAGGTAGACCAGATCATCTTTATTTAACCAGGTAGACCAGATCACCTTTATTTAACCAGGTAGACCAGATCACCTTTATTTAACCAGGTAGACCAGATCACCTTTATTTAACCAGGTAGACCAGATCACCTTTATTTAACCAGGTATCCACATTTAACCAGGTAGACCAGATCATCTTTATTTAACCAGGTAGACCAGATCACCTTTATTTAACCAGGTAGACCAGATCACCTTTATTTAACCAGGTAGACCAGATCACCTTTATTTAACCAGGTAGACCAGATCACCTTTATTTAACCAGGTAGACCAGATCACCTTTATTTAACCAGGTAGACCAGATCACCTTTATTTAACCAGGTAGACCAGATCACCTTTATTTAACCAGGTAGACCAGATCACCTTTATTTAACCAGGTAGACCAGATCACCTTTATTTAACCAGGTAGACCAGTTGAGAACAAGTTCTCATTTACAACTGCGACCTCTGGTCAAGATAAAGCAAAGCAGTGCGACACAAACAACAACACAGAGTTACACATGGAATATACAAGCGTACAGTCAATAACACAATAACACTTACAGTTGTTTTTGGGCTCATATACTTTTTTTCTCAATTCATTTTTAGAGTAGAATGTACTTTTTAAAAAGTCACCAGAACTGAGCTTTTCAGTCCTTCTACAAAGAAATTATCCCATCGATGACCAGGGGCAGTTTTTTTTACCTTGTCAGCTTGGGGATTTCATCCAGCAACCTTTTCGGTTACTAGTCCAAGGTTCCTACCCACCAGGTTACATAGGTGAAAGCTATGATCCCTTATTGATGTCACCAAACTTCAAGCAATGTAGATTTATTTATTGTTTTTACTTTTATTTAACTAGGCAAGTCAGTTAAGAACAAATTCTTATTTTCAATGGCGGCCTAGGAACAGTGGGTTAACTGCCTTTGTTCAGGGGCAGAACGACAGATTTGTACCTTGGCAGCTCGGGGATTTGAACTTGCAACCTTTCGGTTACTAGTCCAACGCTCTAACCACTAGGCTACCCTGCCGCCTCCCCAGATGAAGGGGAATTGGTCCAGTGCTGCAAGGAAAGACCTAGTTAAGCTGCAGCTGGTCCAGAACAGAGCGGCACGTCTTGCTCTTCATTGTAATCAGAGGGCTGATATAAATACTATGCTGCCAGTCTCTCTTGGCTCAGAGATGAGGAGAGACTGACTGCATCACTTCTTCTTTTTATAAGAAACATTAATGTTGAAAATCCCAAAATGTTTGCATAGTCAACTTACACATAGCTCTGAAACACACACTTATCCCACCAGACATGCCACCAGGGGTCTTTTCACAGTCCCCAAGTCCAGAACAAATTCAAGAAAACACACAGTATTAAATACAGCCCTTATTGAATGGAACTTCCTTCCATCTCATATTGCTAAAATAAACAGCAAACTTGGTTTCAAAAAACAGATAAAAGAACATCTCTCCCTCATGTGACCTAGATAGTTTGTGTGTAAACATTGATATGTAGGCTACATGCACTTTATTTTTTTTTAAATGCATGTCGTTCTGTCTTTGAGCTGTTCTTGTCTATTGATGTTCTGTATAATGTCATTCTGTATTATGTTTCCTGTTTTGTGTGGAACCCAGGAAGACTAGCTGCTGCTACTGCAACAACTAATGGGGATCCTAATAAAATACCAAATTGAGACATGGATTGTGTAATATGTGCCATTCAGAGGGTGAATGGACAAGATAAAATATTTAAGTGCCCTTTGAACAGGTTATGGTAGTAGGCTCCCAGGCACACCGGTTTGTGTCAAGAATTGCAACGCTGCTGGGGTTTTTTCACGCTCAACAGTTTCCCGTGTGGATCAAAAATGGTCCACCACCCCAAAGGACATCCAGCCAACTCGACACAACTGTGGGAAGCATCGGAGTCAACATGGGCCAGCGTCCCTGTGGAACGCATTCGACACCTTGTATAGAGTCCATGCCCAGAATTAAGGCTGTCCTGAGGGCAAAGTGAGGGGGGGGGGTTGGACTCAATATCAGGAAGGTGTTCCTAATGTTTAGTAAACTCAGTGTATAAGGGGGCGATACCACGGTAAAATAATGATGCTGGGACTCCGAATGTTCATATAATAAGTTACAATTTATTCACTTAGCAGACGCTCTCATCGATAGCGACTCACAGTAGAAATTAGGTTTCAGTGCCTGAACATCGACAGACTCGTCGGCTTGGTGATTAGTTTCGGCGTCCGTCTGTTTCCAGTGGAATTGCCCCCATAACAGAGCAGGTTCCTTTCTCCGATCTTCCCAAACGCAGAAGCTTCTGGACCATAACACAGCGTACTGCAGAAGTTCCGTTAATATGACTGGCCAAGCCAATTCTGGGTCCAGTATGGCAGTACTTTGGGACAGGCCTCTGACGAGCTCTGACTTTGTTTGATAGTTACTTTATTGAGGAAACGTGTCGTTTCTACTAGGAATATACCAGTATTGCTGTACAAAACAGATTTCACTTGTTTAGGAGAATACCGTGTTAGAAACAAACGTCACTATGTTGTTAGAGAGAGTCATATTTATTTATTTTTTATTTCCCAAGCACAATATTTTACATACGGCAGGTTTTTTAAAGGACTAAAGAGTTTGGTCTGTTTCGTGTTTTCATTTTTTTTGCCAGTTAAAAAAAAAAGACATTGAGATTCTGGTATCGTCCCGACTCCAATCACTCTGACTTAGCTAGGTGGGACAACCACATGTCTATCTTTTTAAGATGAATTCTCTTTAAAAACACCGTCAGTCGCTCTGCATAAGAACATCTGCTAAACGACTCAAATCTAAACATCTCAGAAGAGACAGAAGCAGAGCTCCACTACAAAAGGATACTGCGTTTCTCTAAAGCAAAGTCAACATTTCAGGCGGTGCTGCTGCACGCTGTGAAGCCGCTCTTGTGGTTGTAATGTGGACTTAACATGGCCTTGTAATGTGGACTTAACATGGCCTTGTAATGTGGACTTAACATGGCCTTGTAATGTGGACTTAACATGGCCTTGTAATGTGGACTTAACATGGCCTTGTAATGTGGACTTAACACAGGCTTGTAATGTGGACTTAACATGGCCTTGTAATGTGGACTTAACATGGCCTTGTAATGTGGACTTAACGTGGCCTTGTAATGTGGACTTAACATGGCCTTGTAATGTGGACTTAACACAGGCTTGCCTTGTCTGAATAATTTTTGATTCTGTGTGTTCAGATGGACCTGATGCCGTTTGTGAACAAAGCTGGCTGTGAGTGTCTAAACGAGAGCGACGAGAGCGGCTTTGACAACTGCTTAGTCAAGGACACCACCTACCTGGAGTCCGACTGCGATGAGCAGGTGAGTCTGAGGATGGATCGCCGTCAGCGTCTCCTTCATTAGGTCAGAGCCGTCTGAACGTGCTGAAATGGTTCACCTCCGCGTGGCTACTTTCTAGTAGACTTTACAGATTAGAACTTTCATCTGTTGGTCCTTTTTCTATATTTACAAGGATGGCTACTTTTTCATATGTAGACTTTGTTACCTCAGATTAGAACTTTCATCTGTTGGCCAACCTGCAGGCTTTTCCTGTCTATATTTACAAGGATACAAATATCACTCACCTGGTGAAAAACAATGTCTTGTCTGTTGGGTTACTTTTTCATATGTATGCTTCTCCTGGCTGGTGTTACCTTCTGTTACCTAAGGCCAACCTGCTGGCTAAACAGTCTTCCTGGCTGGTGTTACCTCAGGCCAACCTGCAGGCTAAACAGTCTTCCTGGCTGGTGTTACCTTCTGTTACCTCAGGCCAACCTGCAGGCTAAACAGTCTTCCTGGCTGGTGTTACCTTCTGTTACCTCAGGCCAACCTGCAGGCTAAACCGTCTTAGTAGATTTAGGTGTCAGTGTGTAGTTTACACTCCTCAGGTAACCCATATTTTCACCCCCCTCAGCTCCTCGTTACGATGGCCTTTAACCAACCTGTCAAGCTGTACTCCATGAAGCTGCAGACCTCTGACTTCGGTGAGTCCTTACTCTCCCCAGTGTGTTTCATAAATGTTTCTCCGTTTCCCTAGTAGAAACACCCGTACGAGTCTTAAGTTTATTCAGGAAAAGCCTTTTGAAATATCATCCTTTGCCCACCGAGTAGATGTTGGTGTTTTATTGGAGCGATCACAGGCATGTGTTGTGTTGAGTTTCCCCATGCCAGCTTGGGTTGCCTTGTTGTCTTGAACGTCCCATTTGTCCCTCCCAACAGCCCAGGCACCAAAGTGTGTGAAGATCTTCATTAACCTTCCCCGCTCCATGGACTTTGACGATGCTGAGCGGAGCGAGGCCACCCAGACCCTGGACCTGGCCGAGGAAGACTACAAGGACGACGGGCTGATTCCGCTGAGATATGTCAAGTTCCAGAACGTTCAGAGCGTCACCGTAAGTAGCAACTGTTTTGGGAGGTGTTACTTTGTGATGTACTGGTAAACGATGGGGAAAAGGGGCGATCGATGCACTGCTCGTTCATAAAGAGAACCGACTACTTTCGATATCATTTATTGTTGTGTTTTATGTTGTCTCCGGTGTAACTAATATATACACTGCTCGTTCATAAAGAGAACCGACTACTTTCGATATCGTTTAATGTTGTGTTTTATGTTGTCTCCGATGTAACAAATATATACACTGCTCAAAAATAAATAAAGTGAACACTAAAATAACACATCCTAGATCTTTATTTTTTTGAGGAGTGTATATACCACTTTCTTGGACAGGGCTCACTGGAAAAAGAGATGTTTTATTAATCTGTTATTTAATAACAGATGAAGAAAACATGTTTTATATATATATTATATATATAGGTTAAGCCTTTCAGAAAATTCCTTTTTGATGAAGGAGAGGGAGGAAGCCACATGTTGCCCAGGTGTAATTAGTTATGTAAATGTAGGACAATGCTGTCATCTAGTGGCAAAACGTGGTACTCTCCTGTTCAACTGCAGTTTATTACACTCTAGCGGTGATATGAAGAATCTCTCTTATTGCATATAGTGAGTTGAAAATCAAGAAGTATTGAAATTTAGGTTTCAACCAAACTTCTACTGGCTGTGTCCCCTTGCAATGATATAATCTGTGGTTCTTCCATTTTGTTCTAACAGATGTTTGTGAAGAACAATCAAGGGGATGAAGAGACGACTAAAATCAATTACCTTACTTTTATTGGGACCCCTGTACAGGCAACAAACATGAATGACTTCAAAAGGGTAAGATCTGGCATTTCTACCAACAGCTATCGGAGTATTAGATGGAACCTGTCTACTACAGTATGTTCACAACGTCCTTGTCGAGATTGTATGAGATCTGCAATGATATATATATATATAAATACTGTGACTATAACCACATTTCCATCCATAGTTTTTCTGAGAGTAAAGTCATACCGTATAAATGAATAAATAAAATCACGATGGCTGTGATGAAAACGGGTAGTTTCAGTACATTTTGATAAATGCTGACAGATCATTTGTTCATTCGACGCGGTGGATGTTTTTGTTGCTGTAAAAATGAATTATGTGAGAAATGGTGGTGAAATGCCTTTATTTAATGTGAAAATATTAATATAATTAACCATCATATCGAAGTTAACTTTGAGTCACGCCATGATATGGTGTGTGATCCTCCCACTTGAAACCATGCAGTCACAGAATAAATAATTTAGATATGGTGAAAGTGTGATCTTGATGCTCCTTTCAATAAATATCGTAGGGTCTAATTCTGGACATGACGATCGATGCTTGAAACCCATTCTCTCTCTTATCCATAATGTCAGTGTTATTCCTGCACTGTATCTACAGAATAAATTAAAACCAGAGTTTAGAAACAAAACCAGAGTCACAAAACCAGGGTGGTGAAAAACCAGAGTGCCTCTGACAAAACCAGTGACAAAACCAGAGTCCTTGACAAAACCAGAGTAGGCCTGACAAAACCAGAGTAGGCCTTTCCAATAAAAAACCAGAGTATCGACAAAACCAGGGGCCTCTAGAGTATTGACAAACCAGAGTGGCCTGACAAAACCAGAGTGACAAAACCAGAGTAGGCCTCTGACAAAACCAGAGTAGGCCTTGACTGCCTCTGACAAAACCAGAGTTTTGACAAATAAAACCATTCTCCAGAGTCCTCTGACAAGACCAGAGTATCCAAGACCAGAGTAATGTCATCATGTAGAGTAGCCTTCCTGCACTGTATCTGCCAGCCAGTTGTCTAGAGTTCCCCTGACAAAACCAGAGTAGGCCTGTGACAAAACCAGAATAGGCCTGTGACAAGACCAGAGTAGGCCCGTGACAAGACCAGAGTATGCCCGTGACAAGACCAGAGTGTGCCCGTGACAAGACCAGAGTGTGCCCGTGACAAGACCAGAGTGTGCCCGTGACAAGACCAGAGTGTGCCCGTGTCAAGACCAGAGTGGGCCCGTGTCAAGACCAGAGTGGGCCCGTGTCAAGACCAGAGTGGGCCCGTGTCAAGACCAGAGTGGCCCGCCCGAGTGTGCCCGTGACAAGACCAGAGTGTGCCCGTGCCCAGAGTGTGCCCGTGACAAGACCAGAGTAGGAGCATTTGCTATTTAAAGACCAGTTAGTTTTTTTTTGACAAGACCAATATTTATTTAACGTTAGTTTTTTTTTTGCTTGTTTATTGTTATTCGGTACGTGTGAACTTCAGCGAGAAGTTAATTTTGTCGCCACTACCTCATCACATACGGCTTTTATCTGCAACACGTCTGTTGGTTGGAAACATACTGGTGGGAATTTAAAAAAATATAAATATTTATATGAAAATCTCTAAAACAATTGGATGGAAATGTATAGTTTTAATTGTTTTGCATTTTTCTTCTTTTTTTTCCACACGGTTTGTGTTTTTATTTGACTAGGTTGTGGGCAAGAAAGGAGAGAGTCACTGAGACGGAGGAGAGGAGAAGAGAAGAATGGCCATATTGCTGTGGTGATCGCTGTCTGTCTGCCAAGGCTGCTGGATGGGTCCGGCTCAGTCAGCTCTACTGTAATACAGCACTGACCAACAACCTTGTGTCCCAAATGGCAACATATTCCCTTTCATAGTGCACTGCTTTTGGACCCTTTTTATAGTACAATACTTGTTTTGGACCTGGTATCCCATCCTGAAGTTAGGGCTTTGATTCGGGATCCAAACACATGTCTGAGGTCTAAAGTAGTGCACTATATAGGGAATAGGGTGCCGTTTTTGGATGTGAAGTCTATGAGCTGTAGTCCATGTCCGCCAGTGAAATCACCAAGATGAGGCATCTCAAACAATTCATTCAAGCATTTTTATTGTAATTCAGACAAACACTGTAAATAAAAACACAAACAAAAAGGCATATATTGGTATTTGATGTCTCTTGAATAAAATAAAATAAAAAGTAAGGTTGCTCCACACCACCTCGCAAAGACAAGGAAAAGAGATCTGACACCCAAGGAAAAGAGATCTCCGACACCCAAGGAAAAGAGATCTGACACCCAAGGAAAAGAGATCTCTGACACCCAAGGAAAAGAGATCTCCAACACCCAAGGAAAAGAGATATCTGACACCCAAGGAAAAGAGATATCTGACACCCAAGGAAAAGAGATCTCCGACACCCAAGGAAAAGAGATATCCGACACCCAAGGACAAAGGAAAAGAGATATCTGACACCCAAGGAAAAGAGATCTCCGACACCCAAGGAAAAGAGATCTCCGACACCCAAGGAAAAGAGATATCTGACACCCAAGGAAAAGAAACACCCAAGGAAAAGAGATCTCCGACACCCAAGGAAAAGAGATATCTGACACCCAAGGAAAAGAGATATCTGACACCCAAGGAAAAGAGATATCTGACACCCAAGGAAAAGAGATATCTGACACCCAAGGAAAAGAGATCTCCGACACCCAAGGAAAAGAGATCTCCGACACCCAAGGAAAAGAGATCTCCGACACCCAAGGAAAAGAGATCTCCGACACCCAAGGAAAAGAGATCTCCGACACCCAAGGAAAAGAGATATCTGACACCCAAGGAAAAGAGATATCCGACACCCAAGGAAAAGAGATCTCCGACACCCAAGGAAAAGAGATCTCTGACACCCAAGGAAAAGAGATCTCTGACACCCAAGGAAAAGAGATCTCTGACACCCAAGGAAAAGAGATCTCTGACACCCAAGGAAAAGAGATATCTGACACCCAATGTTCCCTCAAATGTTCAGCACTGACCAAATTTCAGGTCTGCTGAGTCAAACTTGGAGCGTTGTGAAAATTCTGTACAACTTCCAGGGCACGTCTGCTGTGAACACAGAAACTACCTGCTTTAAGTTACAGTTTTACTGTGAAAACTGAGGCTGTACTTGCTCTAAGTTACAGTTTTAACAGTGGCCAAGTAGGATGCTGTGACTATTTGATCGTAATGTAGTAGACCTACCAGAGTGGCCTACCATCAAAAACAATGGAGAAAAGGCATCCCATAATATTTTAACATGGAAATAGCTGTTCTATTTTTCGGCCTACAGTAGCAGCCATTGTGTGGTGTTCAGTGTAGCCCTACATTCCATCAGACTTCTGAAGACAAAAAACATGCAGGGCTTAACATTAAACCTGTTTATCCACTTGTCCTTCAGACAAGGATGTAACTGAAAATGTTTTGTTGTTTGATGCAAGAAACCACTTTCACAAAATAAAATGCATTAGTCCCACACTGTTATTACAGAGAATGAGCCACATTATTCAACCCTCTGCCTATTGGCTACTTAGATTTGAATATGCAGTCTCAAAATACAACACTGCCACTTTAAGACAAAAAAATAAAGCTCTTGGCTTTTCAAAGATGTCTAGAAATGTACACGTTTTGTGCTCTTGTAAATCAAATCAAACTTTATTTGTCACATGCGCCGAATACAAGAAGTGTCAATCTTACAGTGGAATTTGTACTTGTAGGTAGGGGTGAAGTGACTATGCATAGATAATAAACAGTGAGTAGCAGCAGTGTACAAAACAAATGGAGGATGGAGGTCAATGTAATAGTTTGGTGGCCATTTTATAGAGGTCCTGGATGGCAGGATACTTGGCCCCAGTGATGTACTGGGCTGTCCTCACCACCCTCTGATATAGAGGTCCTGGATGGCAGGGAGCTGGGCCCCAGTGATGTACTGGTCTGTCCTCACCACCCTCTGATATAGAGGTCCTGGATGGCAGGATGCTTGGCCCCAGTGATGTACTGGGCTGTCCTCACCACCCTCTGATATAGAGGTCCTGGATGGCAGGGAGCTGGGCCCCAGTGATGTACTGGGCTGTCCTCACCACCCTCTGATATAGAGGTCCTGGATGGCAGGGAGCTGGGCCCCAGTGATGTACTGGGCTGTCCTCACCACCCACTGATATAGAGGTCCTGGGTGGCAGGATGCTTGGCCCCAGTGATGTACTGGTCTGTCCATCCAGGACCTCTATATCAGAGGGTGGTGAGGAAAGCCCAGTCCCCTGCCATCCAGGACCTGATGTACAGCCCAGTGGGCTCCTGCTATCCAGGACCTCTATATCAGAGGGTGGTGAGGACAGCCCAGTACATCACTGGGGGCCAGCTCCCTGCCATCCAGGACCTCTATATCAGAGGGTGGTGAGGACAGCCCAGTTCCCTGCCATCCAGGACCTCTATATGTGTGGCTCAGTCGGTAGAGCATGGCGCTTGCAACGCCAAGCGTCGTGGGTTCGTTTCCCACTGGGGCCACCCATATGCAAAAGTAGTGGCCCCAGCCGACTTGTAAGTCTTTGGACAAAAGCGTCTGCTAAATGGGATATATATATATATATATCAGAGGGTGGTGAGGACAGCCCAGTACATCACTGGGGCCAAGCATCCTGCCATCCAGGACCTCTATATCAGAAAGGTGGTGAGGACAGACCAGTACATCACTGGGGCCAAGCATCCTGCTATCCAGGACCTCTATATCAGAGGGTGGTGAGGACAGCCCAGTACATCACTGGGGCCAAGCATCCTGCCATCCAGGACCTCTATATCAGAGGGTGGTGAGGACAGCCCAGTACATCACTGGGGCCCAGCTCCCTGCCATCCAGGACCTCTATATCAGAGGGTGGTGAGGACAGCCCAGTTCCCTGCCATCCAGGACCTCTATATCAGAGGGTGGTGAGGACAGCCCAGTACATCACTGGGGCCAAGCATCCTGCCATCCAGGACCTCTATAAAATGGCCACCAAACTATTACATTGACCTCCATCCTCCATTTGTTTTGTACACTGCTGCTACTCACTGTTTATTATCTATGCATAGTCACTTCACCCCTACCTACAAGTACAAATTCCACTGTAAGATTGACACTTCTTGTATTCGGCGCATGTGACAAATAAAGTTTGATTTGATTTACAAGAGCACAAAACGTGTACATTTCTAGACATCTTTGAAAAGGCAAAAGCTTTATTTTTTTGTCTTAAAGTGGCAGTGTTGTATTTTGAGACTGCTTATTCAAATCTAAGTAGCCAATAAGCAGAGGGTTGAATAATGTGGCTCATTCTCTGTAATAACAGTGTGGGACTAATGCATTTTATTTTGTGAAAGTGGTTTCTTGCATCAAACAACAAAACATTTTCAGTTACATCCTTGTCTGAAGGACAAGTGGATAAACAGGTTTAATGTTAAGCCCTGCATGTTTTTTGTCTTCAGAAGTCTGATGGAATGTAGGGCTACACAATGGCTGCTACTGTAGGCCGAAAAATAGAACAGCTATTTCCATGTTAAAATATTATGGGATGCCTTTTCTCCATTGTTTTTGATGGTAGGCCACTCTGGTAGGTCTACTACATTACGATCAAATAGTCACAGCATCCTACTTGGCCACTGTTAAAACTGTAACTTAGAGCAAGTACAGCCTCAGTTTTCACAGTAAAACTGTAACTTAAAGCAGGTAGTTTCTGTGTTCACAGCAGACGTGCCCTGGAAGTTGTACAGAATTTTCACAACGTTCCAAGTTTGACTCAGCAGACCTGAAATTTGGTCAGTGCTGAAAATTTGAGGGAACATTGGGTGTCAGAAATATATTTTCCTTGTCTTTGGGTGTCTGATATAGAGGTCCTGGATGGCAGGGAGCTGGGCCCCAGTGATGTACTGGGCTGTCCTCACCACCCTCTGATATAGAGGTCCTGGATGGCAGGATGCTTGGCCCCAGTGATGTACTGGGCTGTACGCACTACTCTCTGTAGCGCCTTACGATTGGAAGCCAAGCAGTTGCAATACCAGGCGGTGATGCAACCGGTCAGGATGCTCTCGATGGTGCAGCTGTAGAACCTTTTGAGGATCTGAGGATCCATGCCAAATCTTTTCAGTCTCCTGAGGGGGAACAGGTTTTGTCGTGCCCTCTTCACTATTGTCTTGGTGTGTTTGGACCATGATCATTTGTTGGTGATGTGGATACCAAGGAACTTGAAACTCTCGACCCGCTCCACTACAGCCCAGTTAATGTTAATGGAGGCCTGTTCGGCCCACCTTTTCCTGTAGTCCACGGTCAGCTCCTTTGTCTTGCTCACATTGAGACACAGGTTGTTGACTTGGCACCACACCGCCAGTTCTCTGACCTCCTCCCTGTAGGCTGTCTCATCATTTTCGGTGATCAAGCCTTCCACTGTTGTGTCGTCAGCAAACTTAATGATGGTGTTGGAGTCGTTTGGCCATGCAGTTGTGGGTGAACAGGGAGTACAGAAGGGGGCTAAGCACCCACCCCTGAGGGGCCCCAGTGTTAGGGATCGGCATGGCAGACGTGTTGTTGCCTACTCTTACCTACTCTCCAGGTGGGAAAGGGCAGTGTGGAGTGCGATTGAGATTGCAATATCTGTGAATCTCTTGCAGAGGTGTGCGAATTGGAGTGGGTCTAGGGAATCTAGGAGGATGCTGTTGATGTTAGCCATGACCAGCCTTTCAAAGCACTTCATGGCTACCAACGTGCTACGGGTCAGTAATTATTTAGGCACCTTCACTTCCTTGGGCACAGGGACTATGGTGGTCTGCTTGAAACATGTTGGTATTACAGACTCAGTCAGGGAGAGGTTGATAATGTCAGTGAAGACACTTGCCAGTTTGTCCACGCATGCTTAGAGTACACATCCTGGTAATCTGTCTGGCCCCGCGGCTTTGTGAATGTTGACCTGTTTAAAGGTCTTGCTCACATCAGCTACCGAGAGCATTGTCATACAGTCATCCGGAACAGCTAGTGCTCTCGTGCATGATTTAGTGTTCCTCGCCTCGAAGCAAGCATAAAAGGCATTTAGCTCGTCTGGTAGGCTCGCGTCACTGGGCAGCTCTCGGCTGGGTTTCCCTTTGCAGTCCGTAATAGTTTTCAAGCCCTGCCACATCCGACAAGCATCAGAGCTGGTGTAGTAGGATTCAATATTACTCCTGTTTTGACGCTTTGCTTGTTTGATGGTTCGTCTGAGGGAATAGCGTGATTTCTTCTAAGTGTCCGGATTAGTGTCCTGCTCCTTGAAAGTGGCAGCCTTTAGCTCGATGTGGATGTTGCCTGTAATCCATGGCTTTTGGTTGGGATATGTACATTGTGGGGATGACGACTTGATGCACATATTGACGAAGCCGATGACTGAGGTGGTATACTCCTCAATGCCTTTGGATGAATCCCGGAACATATTCCAGTCTGTCATCTGACCTCTTCCGTATTGAGCGAGTCACTGGTACTTCCTGTTTAGATTTAGCTTGTTAGCAGGAATCAAGAGGATAGAATTAGGGTCAGATTTGCCAAATGGGGGCTTGGGAGAGCTTTGTATGCATCTCTGTGTGTGGAGTAAAGGTGGTCTAGAGTTTTTCCCCTCTGGTTGCACATGTGACATACTGGTCAAATTTGGTAGAACTGATTTGTGTCCCTGCATTAAAGTCCCCGGCCACTAGGAGTGCCGCTTCTGGGTGAGCATTTTCTTCTTTGCTTATGGCCTTATAGAGTTGGTTGAGAGCTGTCGTAGTGCCAGCTTCGCTTTGTGGTGGTAAATAGACAGCTATGAATGATACAGATATGAGAACTCTCTTGGTAGATAGTGTGGTCTACAGCTTATCATAAGGTACTCTACCTCAGGCGAGCAATACCTCGAGACTTCTTTAATATTAGACATCGCGCACCAGCTCTTATTGACAGATAAACACACACCCCCACCCCTCTTCTTACCAGACGTAGCATCTCTGTTCTGCAAGTGCATGGAAAATCCCGCTAGCTCTATATTATCCGTGTCGCCGCTCAGCCACAACTCTGTGAAACATAAGATGTTACAGTTCTCAATGTCCTGTTGGTAGGATAATCGTAATCGTAGGTCATCAATTTTATTTTGCAATGATTGCATGTTACCAAGTAGGACGGATGGCAGTGGGAGTTTACTCGCTCACCTATGGTTTCTCAGAAGGCAGCCCGACCTGCGTCCTCTTTTCCTCCATCTTTTCTTCATGCAAATGACGGGGATTTGAACCTGTTCCCGGGAGAGCAGTATATCCTTCTCGTCTCACTCATTAAAGGAAAACGCTTCTACCAGTTCGTGGTGAGTAATCCCAGTTCTGATGTCCAGCAGTTATTTTCGGTCATAAGAGATGGTAGCAGCAACATTATGTACAAAATCAGTTACAAACAAGGCAACAAAAAAAATACGAACAAAATAGCACAATTGGTTAGGAGCATGTAAATGTCAGCCATCGTCTTTTACATCTTAACGATGTAGGAAGCAATCACTGCCTTATTGTTGACAAAAAATGATCTATTTTACCAGGCTAATAACTCACTAACTAGCAAAGGATATGAACCAAATATGCACACGAGGCTAAATGCAGCTCTCGCTTTGATCTCAAAACAAATTAATTTTCTCAAGACCACACATTCTGTAAACACAGTACAGTTCAAAGTAAATTGCCATTTATGGATCTGTGCCATGGTCTATTTGCATATAGACCTACTGCAGCTCTGATTGGTTATGCCTCGCCGGTGAGTCGTGAGCAATACAATCCTACTCCTGATGTGTTCTGCCTACATCAACATCTCTTGCATAGTTTGTTTTGTTTAGGTATGTTGCACTGAAAGTGGCTAATGTTGCGTTGATGGATCACAATTGCCACTGTAAAGGGAAACGTTGATAGTGTTAACTGACGGGGAAGTTCAATCTCGTGCTTCTCTGTGTGGGCTAATATTTCTAATGTGCTCTGCGTGGATGTCCGGGGGGAGCTGCGCGGCAGTCTTGGGGTTACTGCGTGCGTGGTTAGTGGTAACGTTGCCGGCACCTCACTTTATGCTACTTGAGTTCCTGTATCTCTTATGAAATATTGCAGTTCCGCCACAGAAACGTAAACTACCCCGCACCTATATTTCAGTTCGCGTCAAGGACTAAGCATCCCTGTGGAAATAATTTTGACTAATTCCATGTTTGCAATAATGCCTGGTGAAGAAAATGAATGAGATGCAGGTGCTTTGAGTCCACTTCTAACTGGGGATGAGATGTAATGCCATTTGTGACCGCATGATGTCACCAAAGCCTATGCTATAGCCTCTTACGCAACAGATGTAGCCGAGCTCACTCCAGAGAGCCCTTCTTTCAATTGAACGGTTGATTTCATCAGTTCTCCGTTTTGGTCGTTTTGAACTATGTTATGAGGTTTTGGTAAACCAATATTTGTATGAAGGGTTTTCAGATATTTGTAAGCTATATTTACAGTACCCCTTCTTAAGTTTTTATTTGAACATAACATACAGAAAGTCCATGATTTAAAATTTTGCAATTACACAGGATTATTTAGGAATTAAGTAACATTTATACTTTGAATTTAAGCAACAAATGTTGTTGGTTATTTTTCTGTGGATACCAAAAAATGGTTAATTATGTTTTCATTGGTTTTAAATAACAAATATCAATATGTTTATATAACAAAATATGATTATTGGTGATATTTCTATTAAAACAATCTAGTATAATTATTCTTTCAGCTGGGAAAAATATAATAACATAGTAGTAATATTAAAGACAATTGTTGACGATGCTTCTCTTATTCTAACCGTTGTAAAAAAGCTGCCAGACGGCTGCATTTGTTTTTTGTTATAGGCTATTTTAGGCCTGTAATATTTATTTTAATTCTTAGCTTGGCATTTTGTCTGTTAATTAATTTATGGTGAAGATAATTTACCATTCTGTGAAAAAGCCTTGTTGTTTTGAATAGTCGATCATCTGCCAATTTGCATTGGCAGTCGAGGCCTATAGGTCTATTTTCTTTATCAAATTATATTTTCTCTGACTAATGCGTATGTGCACTGTTCGTATTTGTCATTGTATTTAATTATTTGAATGTGATTTATAAATTGAATGATTTGAAGAGAGGACAGTAGTAGCCTATATTATCAAGGGTTTTCAAAAATTGTGTTATGACAAAAACATTATTTGGTAGCTGTGGCCTGAAGTCATACCAGAGCCTTCAGAAAGTATTCACACCCCTTGACTTTTTCCCCCATTTAGTTGAGTACATCTTGAATTCAAAATTGATTTAAATAGAGATTTATTTATTTTAAATTATGTTTCTAGACATTTTTTTATTTTATTTTTTTACAAATTATGAGAAAAAAAATGAAAAGCGGAAATATCTTGAGACAATAAATATTCCCTTTGTTATGGAAAGCATAACGTTCAGGAGTAAACATGAGCTTAACAAGTTGCATGGTCACACGCTGTGTGCAATAATAACAGTGTTTAACGTGGTTTTTGAATGACTACCTCGTCTCTGTACCCCACATATACAATTATCTGTAAGGTCCCTCAGTCCAGTAGTGAATTTCAAACAGAGATTCAACCACAAAGATCAGGGAGGTTTTCCAATTCCTTGAAAAGAAGGGCACCTATTGATAGATGGGTTACCATTTAAAAAGCAGACATTGAATATCCCTTTGAGCGGAGAAGTTATTAATTACACCTTGGATGGTCTATCAATACACCCAGTCACTACAAAGATACAGGCATCATTCCTAACCTCAGATGCCCGAGAGGAAGGAAACCACTCAGGGATTTCACCAAGAGGCCAATCGTGACTTTAAAACAGAGTTTAATTGCTGTGATAGGAGAACTGAGGATAGCTCAACATTGTAGTTACTCCACAATACTAACTTAAATGACAGTGAAAAGAAGGAAGCCTGTACAGAATAAAACATATTCCAAAACATGCATCCTGTTTGCAATTAGACACGAAAGTAAAACTGCAAAAAATGTGGCATAGAAATTATGTCCTGACTGTTTGGGGCAAATCACTCTTTATATTTTCAAGCATGGTGGTTGCATCATGTCATGAGTATGTTTGTCATCGGGAAGGACTAGCGATTTTTTTTTTTTTTGGGGGGGGGGGGGTAAAAAATAAACTGAATAGAGGTAATCACAGAATAAATCCTAGAGGAAATCTGGTTCAGTGTGCTTTCCAGTAGACACTGGGAGATGAATTCACCTTTCAGCAGGACAATAACCTAAAGCACAAGGCCAAATATACACTGGAGTTGCTTACCACGACATTGAATGTTCCTGCAAATCTATGGTAAGACTTGAAAATGGCTGTCTAGCAATGATCAACAACCAACTTGACAGAGCTTGAAGAATGTATTAAATAATAATGTGCAAATATTGTTAAATCTAGGTGTCCAAAGCTCTTAGAGACTTACTCAGAAAGACTCACAGCTGTAATCGCTGCCAAAGTGATTCTAACATGTATTGACTCAGGGGTGTGAATACTTATGTAAATGACATTATTTAATTTTCAAAGATTTCTAAAAACATGTTTTCACTTTGTTATTATGGTGTTTTGTTTGTAGATGGGTGAGATGCAAAAAAAATAAAAATATATTGAATCCATTTTGAATTCAGGCTGTAACAACAAAATGTGGAATAATTCAAAGGGTTAGGGAATACTTAAGGCTGTGTATATTTTAAAGACAAAGAGAAGAAGCCAAACTGAGTTCTTCAATAAATCACAGCAAGAAAAAGAGAAGAAGCCAAACTGAGTTCTTCAATAAATCACAGCAATTTACAAAGGCAGAAAATAACTTAATCCATATAGGCCTTAATGTGAACCACGGAGACTAACGGAGACTAACTGAGAGTAACAGAGACTAAAGGAGTGTAACTGAGAGTAACGGAGAGTAACGGAAACTAAAGGAGAGTAACTGAGAGTAAAGGAGACTAACGGAGAGTAAAGGAGACTAAAGGAGAGTAATGGAGACTAACGGAGAGTAACGGACTGGGAACAACGGTGAAATCTTATTATGTTCTGTAACGATCAAAAAACAACTATACCTTTTCTAAAATATTCCATTTATCGGTATCCAGTTGTTTGACTGTTTTCCAGATGTGTCTGCTGTTAGTTACATATACAGCATTAATCCATTCATGTGGCATAATTTAGATATCCTCAAGCAAAGTAAAAACGTGTAGGGGGCGTATGTTAGAGGCATATAAATTCCATTGTTTAGTAAGTCTCTAATCGCATCGTAAAGAATAGATCCTAATGCACAGTAGCATCTTCTCACAGGTTGTACTCCTGTCTCATTGAGGGGAGAGAATGGAAGAGAATAGGATGGAAGAGAAATGGGTCATATGCATTAGTGCACACCCGACTAAAACATTTTGCAACGGAAAACCAAAATAAGAGTTTCTTATTGGTCAAGTTCAGATGAACCGTCCTTGTTTCGGGCCTATTTTTTTTCTTCTGTTTGGTGTCTAATGAATGTGTCCCTGGACATAAGGACCAGAGAGCTATGCTTTGAATTTGAGAGGCAGCCAGCCATCAACCATCTACTGTCCTCTAGTGGTCTTGATGAATTCCTCAGATTGGGGTGACCCAAGATTTATACATGGGATGGGATTTTGTCTGAAACAGGTTGGTCAATTCAACAGCTGTATGGTGGGATTAAGTAGTGGTGTGACTCTGATCAGAGTATTGCATCATGATCATGTTCAACTGATTTTAATGATACTGAAACATTTTCTTGTATCAATTTTGTTCTCACTTTCAGGTGCTGAAACAAAAAAAAATGACGCTTTAGAAAAGTACTTTCATCTGCAGCGGCTAACATTATCTATTAACATTGAAAACATCAATCTCATCCAGAGAAATGGTGTTTCTCCAACCCACTAAGGTATGAGCGTTGTCTGTTACACAGCCCAGGAGATCTAACAAGTCCCTTCCAAACAAGACTATATCTCTCAGACCAAGACAACCACTCAAACCGAGTCACCTTTTGTCTCTGATGTTTCGTCAGGAGTAACGGCATCGGAGACACAACACAAAGTTAGAACTCTTTGTTTTGTTCCTGCCACCATTCCTCTCCCGTGTCTCTAGAGCTCTTTGTGTTGCTCTGAGAACATGGCCTTTCACATCACTCTGTGTGTGTGTGTGTGTGTGTGTGTGTGTGTGTGTGTGTGTGTGTGTGTGTGTGTGTGTGTGTGTCTCTACCTCTACACACAGGAGTCCACTGTAATGTGTCCATGACAGGATAGTACACAGACCTTTCAGGGGGCAGGTGCTCAAAATGAAGGAAAAAGAAAATGGCAACTGCCCCACAGTCCCTCCCTTATTTTGTTGAGCATAGGCCTATTGATTTCTGCAACAACACACTCGTCATCACACATTTTAAGCAGGCGAGTTACAGTGCCTCCTGAAGACGCGATTGACATCGGGGGAAAACGGTGCCTGCTGGGTTTGATTTACATCTGGTTGAGTTGTCAACCAACCCCTAGTCCACATTTCCTATAGGACTGCAATAATACACAGGTTCTAAAATCTGATAGGATTTTTAAAATATATTCTTTGATTGTATTGTATATATTAGTATC
>NC_088239.1:84038634-84096134 GCF_036934945.1 Oncorhynchus masou masou
CCAACAGCTAACAACAGCTATCAACATCTCCAACAGCTGACAAAAGCTCCAACAGCTAACAACAGCTATCAACATCTCCAACAGCTGACACATCTCCAACAGCTAACAACAGCTATCAACATCTCCAACAGCTGACAACAGCTCCAACTAACAACAGCTGACAACAGCTCCAACAGCTAACAACAGCTCAACAGCTCCAACAGCTAACAACAGCTAAACAGCTCCACAGCTAACAACAGCTCAACAACAGCTAACAACAGCTAACACAACAGCTCCAACAGCTAACAACAGCTAACAACATCTCCAACAGCTGACAACAGCTCCAACAGCTAACAACAGCTAACAACATCTATCCAACAGCTAACAACAGCTCCAACAACATCTATCAACAGCTGACAACAGCTCCAACAGCTAACAACAGCTATCAACAGCTGACAACAGCTCCAACAGCTAACAACAGCTAACAACAGCAACAGCTATCAACAGCTAACAACAGCTCCAACATCTCCAACAGCTGACAACAGCTCCAACACCTCCAACAGCTCCAACAGCTGACAACAGCTAACAACAGCTAACAACACAGCTCCAACAGCTAACAACAGCTCCAATGCAGCTAACAACAGCTATCAACAGCTATCAACAGCTAACAACAGCTATCAACATCTCCAACAGCTGACAACAAACAGCTATCAACAGCTACAACAGCTCAACAGCTAGCAACAGCTAACAACATCTCCAACATCTCCAACATCTCCAACAGCTAACAACATCTCCAACAGCTAACAACAGCTATCAACAGCTATCAACAGCTAACAACAGCTATCAACATCTCCAACAGCTACAACAGCTCCAACAGCTAACAACAGCTATCAACAGCTAACAACAGCTATCAACATCTCCAACAGCTAACAACAGCTCCAAACAGCTAACAACAGCTAACAACAGCTAACAACAGCTAACAGCTAACAGCTAACAACAGCTCTCCAACAGCTCCAACAGCTAACAACAGCTATCAAACAGCTAACAACAGCTAACAACAGCTCCAAAGCTAATAAAAGCTAACAACAGCTAACAACAGCCAACAAACAGCTAACAACAGCTAACAACAGCTCCAACAGCTAACAACAGCTAACAACAGCTCCAACAGCTAACAACAGCTAACAACAGCTAACAACAGCTAACAACAGCTAACAACAGCTCCAACAGCTAACAACAGCTAACAGCTAACAACAGCTAACAACAGCTAACAGCTAACAACAGCTAACAACAGCTCCAAACAGCTAACAACAGCTAACAACAGCTCCAACAGCTAACAACAGCTAACAACAGCTAACAAAAGCTCCAACAGCTAACAACAGCTAACAACAGCTCCAACAGCTAACAACAGCTAACAACAGCTAACAACAGCTCCAACAGCTAACAACAGCTCCAAAAAGCTAACAACAGCTCCAACAGCTAACAACAGCTAACAAGAGCTCCAACTAACAGCTAACAACAGCCAACAACAGCTAACAACAGCTAACAACAGCTAACAACAGCTCCAACAGCTAACAACAGCTAACAGCTAACAGCTCCAACAGCTAACAACAGCTCAACAGCTAACAACAGCTCCAACAGCTAACAACAGCTAACAATAGCTCAGCTAATAAAAGCAACAGCTAACAACAGCTCCAACAGCTCCAACAGCTAACAACAGCTCCAACAGCCAACAACAGCTAACAACAGCTAACAACAGCTCAACCTAACAAGCTAACAACAGCTCCAACAACAGCTAAACGCTAACAATAGCTCCAAAAGCTAACAACAGCTAACAACAGCTCCAACAGCTAACAACAGCTAACAACAGCTCCAACAGCTAACAACAGCTAACAACAGCTCCAACAGCTAACAACAGCTAACAATAGCTCCAACAGCTAAAAAAGCTCAACAGCTAACAACAGCTCCAACAGCTAACAACAGCTAACAACAGCTCCAACAGCTCCAACAGCTCCAACAGCTAACAAACAAACAGCTCCAACAGCTCCAACAGGTAACAACAGCTAACAAGAGCTCCAACAGCTAACAACAGCTCCAACAGCTAACAACTAACAACAGCTAATAACATCTCCAACAGCTAACAACAGCTCCAACAGCTCCAACAGCTAACAACAGCTAACAAGAGCTCCAACAGCTAACAAGAGCTCCAACAGCTAACAACAGCTAACAACAGCTCCAACAGCTAACAACAGCTAACAACATCTAACAACATCTAACAACAGCTAACAACAGCTAACAACAGCTCCAACAGCTAACAACAGCTAACAACAGCTCCAACAGCTAACAGCTAACAACAGCTCCAACAGCTAACAAAAGGTCAACAGCTAACAACAGCTAACAACAGCTAACAGCTAACAACAGCTAACAACAGCTAACAACTGACCAACAGCTAACAACATCTCCAACAGCTAACAGCTCCAACAGCTAACAACAGCTCAACAGCTCCAACAGCTAACAACATAACAACAGCTCCAACAGCTAACAACAGCTACAACAGCTCCAACAGCTAACAACAGCTCAACAGCTCCAACAGCTAACATCAACAGCTAACAACAATAATAACATCTCCAACAGCTAACCACAGCTCCAACAGCTAACAACAGCTAACAACATCTAACAACAGCTCCAACAGCTAACAACAGCTCCAACAGCTCCAACAAACAGCTAACAACAGCTCCAACAGCTAAACAACAGCTAACAACAGCTAACCAAACAGCTATCAACAGCTGACAGCTCCAACAGCTAACAACAGCTAACAACAGCTCAACATCTCCAACAGCTGACAACAGCTCCAACAGCTAACAACAGCTATCAACATGACTCCAACATCTAACAACAGCTAACAACATCTCCAACAGCTAACACCAGCTAACCACAGCTCCAACAGCTAACAACAGCTCCAACAGCTAACAACAGCTGACAACAGCTCCAACAGCTAACAACAGCTCCAACAGCTAACAACAGCTAACAACAGCTCCAACAGCTAACAACAGCTATCAACATCTCCAACAGCTGACAACAGCTCCAACAGCTAACAACAGCTATCAACATCTCCAACAGCTAACAACAGCTCCAACAGCTCCAACAGCTAACAACAGCTGACAACAGCTCCAACAGCTAACAACAGCTAACAACAGCTCCAACAGCTAACAACAGCTATCAACAGCTATCAACATCTCCAACAGCTAACAACAGCTCCAACAGCTCCAACAGCTAACAACAGCTCCAACAGCTACACAGCTCCACAGCTGACAACAGCTCCAACAGCTAACAACAGCTAACAACAGCTAACAACAGCTAACAACATCTCCAACTCTCCAACATCTCCACAGCTCCAACAGCTAACAACAGCTATCAACAGCTCAACAGCTCCAACAGCTAACAACAGCTCCAACAGCTAACAACAGCTAACAACATCTCCAACAGCTGACAACAGCTCCAACAGCTAACAACATCTATCAACAGCTGACAACAGCTCCAACAGCTAACAACATCTATCAACAGCTGACAACAGCTCCAACAGCTAACAACAGCTAACAACATCTCCTAAACATCTCCAACAGCTATCAACAGCTCCAACAGCTAACAACAGCTCCAACAGCTCCAACAGCTATCAACAGCTGACAACAGCTCCAACAGCTAACAACAGCTATCAACATCAACAGCTCCAACAGCTGACAACATCTCCAACAGCTAACAACAGCTATCAACATCTCCAACAGCTGACAACAGCTCCAACAGCTAACAACAGCTATCAACATATCTCTCAACAGCTAAACAAACAGCTCCAACAGCTCCAACAGCTAACAACAGCTCAACAACAGCTCCAAACAGCTAACAACAGCTATCAACAGCTCCAACAGCTAACAACAGCTATCAACATCTCCAACAGCTAACAACAGCTCCAACAGCTCCAACAGCTAACAACAGCTGACAACAGCTCCAACAGCTAACAACAGCTAACAACAGCTCCAACAGCTAACAACAGCTAACAACAGCTCCAACAGCTAACAACAGCTATCAACATCTCCAACAGCTGACAACAGCTCCAACAGCTAACAACAGCTAACAACATCTATCAACAGCTGACAACAGCTCCAACAGCTAACAACATCTATCAACAGCTGACAACAGCTCCAACAGCTATCAACAGCTAACAACATCTCCAACATCTCCAACAGCTAACAACAGCTCCAACAGCTCCAACAGCTATCAACAGCTGACAACAGCTCCAACAGCTAACAACAGCTATCAACAGCTATCAACAGCTAACAACAGCTATCAACATCTCCAACAGCTGACAACAGCTCCAACAGCTAACAACAGCTATCAACAGCTATCAACAGCTAACAACAGCTATCAACATCTCCAACAGCTGACAACAGCTCCAACAGCTCCAACAGCTATCAACAGCTGACAACAGCTCCAACAGCTAACAACAGCTAACAACATCTCCAACATCTCCAACATCTCCAACAGCTAACAACAGCTCCAACAGCTAACAACAGCTATCAACAGCTGACAACAGCTCCAACAGCTAACAACAGCTATCAACAGCTATCAACAGCTAACAACAGCTAACAACATCTCCAACATCTCCAACATCTCCAACAGCTAACAACAGCTCCAACAGCTCCAACATCTATCAACAGCTGACAACAGCTCCAACAGCTAACAACAGCTAACAACATCTCCAACATCTCCAACAGCTAACAACAGCTCCAACAGCTCCAACAGCTATCAACAGCTGACAACAGCTCCAACAGCTAACAACAGCTATCAACAGCTATCAACAGCTAACAACAGCTATCAACATCTCCAACAGCTGACAACAGCTCCAACAGCTAACAACAGCTATCAACAGCTATCAACAGCTAACAACAGCTATCAACATCTCCAACAGCTAACAACAGCTATCAACATCTCCAACAGCTGACAACAGCTCCAACAGCTAACAACAGCTATCAACAGCTATCAACAGCTAACAACAGCTATCAACATCTCCAACAGCTATCAACAGCTATCAACAGCTAACAACAGCTATCAACATCTCCAACAGCTAACAACAGCTGACAACATCTCCAACAGCTATCAACAGCTGACAACAGCTCCAACAGCTAACAACAGCTATCAACAGCTATCAACAGCTAACAACAGCTATCAACATCTCCAACAGCTATCAACAGCTATCAACAGCTAACAACAGCTATCAACATCTCCAACATCTGACAACAGCTCCAACAGCTATCAACAGCTATCAACAGCTCCAACAGCTAACAACAGCTATCAACAGCTATCAACAGCTAACAACAGCTATCAACATCTCCAACAGCTAACAACAGCTATCAACAGCTAACAACAGCTATCAACAGCTATCAACATCTCCAACAGCTAACAACAGCTGACAACAGCTATCAACAGCTATCAACAGCTATCAACAGGTTCCTGACCTGTGTTTTTAATGTCAGCAATCTGCATCCCAAAGGGCACCCTATTCCCTATATAGTGCACTACTTTTGGTAAGAGCCCCTAGGAGCCCTGGTCAAAAGTAGTGCACTACATAGGGAATAGGGTACCATTTGTTTGGCATTCAATCTAATTATCTTTTTGATACATATTGTTCTTTAGAATGCAATTATTGTAGACTAATACATGTGATTAGAAGGTAATTGTATACTAGAGGAATAGAGTTCATATCTGAAGTAATTAAAGGCACAACTCTGCTGTAGCTGCGTGCATATGCACACGCACACACACACACACACACACACACACACACACACACACACACACACACACGACAGTAGTGTGCAAATGAGAGCAGGTTTTGCCCAGATTCATCCTTTTTATTTAACTTGGCAAATCAGAATAAATTCTTATTGACAATGATGGCCTACCCCCTGGCCAAACCCGCACTATGGGACTCCCAATCATGGCCAGATGTGATTACAGCCTGGAATTGAACCAGGGACTGTAGTGCCGCCTCTTGCACTGAGATGCAGTGCCTTAGACCGCTGCGCCACTCGGGAATTGTAACTGTGTGTGTCCTGATGGGAAGGACACATACAACCTTACCCTAAACCTTTACCCTAAACTTTTACCCTAACCATTACCCTAACCATTACCCTATCCCTAACCATTACCCTTACCCTTAGCCTAACCCTAACCCTTACCCTAACCCTAACCCTTACCCTTACCCTTACCCTAACCCTAACCCTTACCCTTACCCTAAACCTAACCCTAACCCTTACCCGAACCCTTACCCGTACCCTAACCCTAACCCTAACCCTTACCCTTACCCTAACTCTTACTCTAACCCTAATCCTAATTCTAATCCTAACCCTAATCCTAATCCTAATCCTAACCCTAAATTTAGTTTTACAGCGAATAATTCACCCATAGAGAACCACATCAGTATATTAGTGAATTTCTCATGAATCCTGAGGTGTGTCCTGTTCTATTCTGTGGAAATGATTACTGTCTGACTGGCAGGACCACTGACAGTTTAATTATGAGTTGTTGTTATCTACCTGTCTTCTTGGCAACACAGGGTCAAATCTACTCAATGTTGTTTGTTTTCAGCCTCCTGTCCCCCTCTCCTCTCCTCTTTAGCTCTCTCTCCACTCCTCCACCCCTTCTCTCTCTCTCTCTCTCTCTCTCCTCTCCTCCACCCCTTCTCTCTCTCTCTCTCTCTCTCTCTCTCTCTCTCTCTCTCTCCTCGCCTCTCCTCTCCTCCTTTTCTCCCTCTCCTCTCCTCTCCTCCTTTTCTCCCTCTCCTCTCCTCTCCTCTCCTCTCCTCCTTTTCTCCCTCTCTCCCTCTCCCTCCTCTCCCTCCCTCCTCTCCTCTCCTCTCCTCTCCTCTCCTCTCCTCTGCTCCTTTTCTCCCTATCCTCTCCTCTATCCTCTCCTCTTTAGCTCTCTCTCCACTCCTCCACCCCTTATCTCTCTCTGTCTCTCTGTCTCTCCTCTCCTTCGCTCTCTTATTTCCTTCCCCCTCCTCTCCTTCCCTCTCCTCTCTCCTCTCCTCTTTAGCTCTCTCTCCACTCCTCCACCCCCTCTCTCTCTCTCCTCTCCTCTCCTCTCCTCTTTAGCTCTCTCTCCACTCCTCCACCCCCTTCGCTCTCTCCTCCTCTCCTCTCCTCTCCCTCTCCTCTCCTCTCCCCTCTCCTCTCCTCTCCTCTCCTCTCCTCTCCTTAGCTCTCTCTCCACTCCTCCACCCCTTCCTCTCTCTCTCTCTCTCTCTCTCTCTCTCTCTCTCTCTCCTCTCCTCTCCTCTCCTCTCCTCTCTCCTCCCTCTCCTCTCCTCTCCTCTCCTCTCCTCTCCTCTCCTCTCCTTACTCTCCTCTCCTCTCCTCTCCTCTCTTCTCCTCCTTTTCTCCCTCTCCTCTCCTCTCCTCTCCTCTCCTCCTTTTCTCCCTCTCCTCTCCTCTCCTCTCATCTCCTCCTGTTCTCCCTCTCCTCTCCTCTCTCCTCTCCTCTTTAGCTCTCTCTCCACTCTCCTCCACCCCTTATCTCTCTCTGTCTCTCAGTCTCTCTGTCTCTCTGTCTCTCTGTCTCTCTGTTTCTCTGTCTCTCTGTCTCTCTGTCTCTCTGTCTCCTCTCCTCTTCTCTTTAGCTCTCTCTCCACTCCTCCACCCCTTATCTCTCTCTGTCTCTCTGTCTCTCTGTCTCTCCTCTCCTCCTTTTCTCCCTATCCTCTCCTCTCTCCTCTCCTTCACTCTCCCTCTCCTCTCCTCTTTCCTCTCCTTCACTCTCCCTCTCCTCTTCCCTTCTCTTCCCTTCTCTTCCCTTCTCTTCCCTTCTCTTCCCTTCTCTTCTCCTCTCCTCTCCTCTCCTCTCCTCTCCTCTTTGATTGTGTCCATTCTGACAGATCTGGAGCCTAAACTTAATTTGTTTTGTAAGCTGAACGCATTCATCATTTCGGATTAATTATTTCCAACATCATCTAATACATCTCTCGCCGTGTGTGTGTGTGTGTGTGTGTGTGTGTACATACATCCACAAATGTGTGTGTGTGTCTGATCTATTACCTCTCTGAGATTCAATTCAAAAGCTTCTTAAGAAGATGATGCATTTGGATAAAAACAGTTCAGATATATGAATCATGTTCTACTAATCTGCATGTTGTAATTGTACTGTAAATGGTATAATTGTTATTAGCCCATCATATTTCCTCTGGTGAAACAAATTCAACTGCTTCCTTTGTTCAGTGGTTGCTGTGTCTAAGGCAACGTTAACTAGCTAGATCTGATGCCTCCTAATTACAAAGCCTCAGTCAGAGAGATAGCTTGTCTTCCCAAATGGCCCTCTGTTCCCAATTTAGTGCACTACATTTGAGCCCTATGCAGGTTCTGGACTAAAGTAGTGCACTACGTAGGGGAAAATGGTAACATTTGGGATATAGAGAGGAACAGAGAGGTAGAGAGGCTCTTCGCACCAGATGCAGACACTTCCAAAATCAAAAGTCTCCAAATCTCTCACTCCGTCCTTTGACAACAAATGCCTTTCTTCTGCTTTCAGTTGCAGAAAGGGTTATTAAGCTCTCTTTGCTACGTCATCGTGAATTAGAAATGTGTGGAAAGCTGTGGAAATGCTGGGTGACATCCCATTGGGACAACAACAACAAAAAACCTGGTCGAATCAACATTTTTCCTTGTTAGCTGTTGTTGGCCCTGCTTTGAAAGGCTGATATCCAAGATCAGTTCCCCACCGTCCCTCTCGTTCTCTAACACCATATCAGACTTATCACCTAACATGAGGAAAGTTTAGGATTTTTATCTCATCGCAGCCCTATCTTGGACTAATGAAAATGGAAACTAAGTGGTCATGATAAAATTACCTTTGTAGTTTGCAACAGCTGAGGAGTTAGTCATGCTAAAGGATTTCATGTCATGCCAGGATTTCATGTTCAATAGTCATGCTACATTTAATGTCAATTAGCAGACACTCTTATCCAAAGAGTCACTAGGATGTCATGTTCAATAGACTTCACAAGTTAATTTTTTCACCCAAAATCTTTATTTAACCAGGCAAGTCAGTTAAGAACACCTTTGAGATGACATTCTTATTTTTTCAATGACGGCCTGGGAACAGTGGGTTAACTGCCTGTTCAGGGGCAGAACGACAGATTTGTACCTTGTTTCGGCTCTCCGGGGTTTGAACTCACAACCTTCCGTTTGTTCCACTAGTCCAACGCAGAAAGGGTCTAACCACTAGGCTACCCTGCCGCTACCCTGCCGCCCCAGATTTCATGTTCAATAGTCATGCTAAAGGACATCACTAGGATGTCATGTTCAATAGTCATGCTAAAGGACGTCACTAGGATATCATGTTCAATAGTCATGCTAAAGGAAGTCACTAGGATGTCATGTTCAATAGTCATGCTAAACAGGTCAAGTCACTAGGATGTCATGTTCAATAGTCATGCTAAAGGAAGTCACTAGGATGTCATGTTCAATAGTCATGCTAAAGGAAGTCACTAGGATGTCATGTTCAATAGTCATGCTAAAGGAAGTCACTAGGATGTCATGTTCAATAGTCATGCTAAAGGAAGTCACTAGGATGTCATGTTCAATAGTCATGAAAACAGAGTTCTTTAATGAAAATACAGGAATGGATAAATCCTCTTCCAACGTTGTCAGGGGAACAAAGGAAGTCACTAGGATGTCATGTTCAATAGTCATGCTAAAGGAAGTCACTAGGATGTCATGTTCAATAGTCATGCTAAAGGAAGTCACTAGGATGTCATGTTCAATAGTCATGCTAAAAGGAAGTCACTAGGATGTCATGTTCAATAGTCATGCTAAAGGAAGTCACTAGGATGTCATGTTCAATAGTCATGCTAAAGGAAGTCACTAGGATGTCATGTTCAATAGTCATGCTAAAGGAAGTCACTAGGATGTCATGTTCAATAGTCATGCTAAAGGAAGTCACTAGGATGTCATGTTCAATAGTCATGCTAAAGGAAGTCACTAGGATGTCATGTTCAATAGTCATGCTGAAGGAAGTCACTAGGATGTCATGTTCAATAGTCATGCTAAAGGAAGTCACTAGGATGTCATGTTCAATAGTCATGCTAAAGGAAGTCACTAGGATGTCATGTTCAATAGTCATGCTGAAGGAAGTCACTAGGATGTCATGTCTCTGTTCAATAGTCATGCTAAAGGAAGTCACTAGATGTCATGTTCAATAGTCATGCTAAAGGAAGTCACTAGGATGTCATGTTCAATAGTCATGCTAAAGGAAGTCACTAGGATGTCATGTTCAATAGTCATGCTAAAGGAAGTCACTGGATGTCATGTTCAATAGTCATGCTAAAGGAAGTCACTAGGATGTCATGTTCAATAGTCATGCTGAAGGAAGTCACTAGGATGTCATGTTCAATAGTCATGCTAAAGGAAGTCACTAGGATGTCATGTTCAATAGTCATGCTAAAGGAAGTCACTAGGATGTCATGTTCAATAGTCATGCTAAAGGAAGTCACTAGGATGTCATGTTCAATAGTCATGCTAAAGGAAGTCACTAGGATGTCATGTTCAATAGTCATGCTAAAGGAAGTCACTAGATGTCATGTTCAATAGTCATGCTAAAGGAAGTCACTAGGATGTCATGTTCAATAGTCATGCTAAAGGAAGTCACTAGGATGTCATGTTCAATAGTCATGCTAAAACATCAAGTCACTAGGATGTCATGTTCAATAGTCATGCTAAAGGAAGTCACTAGGATGTCATGTTCAATAGTCATGCTGAAGGAAGTCACTAGGATGTCATGTTCAATAGTCATGCTAAAGGAAGTCACTAGGATGTCATGTTCAATAGTCATGCTAAAGGAAGTCACTAGGATGTCATGTTCAATAGTCATGCTAAGGAAGTCACTAGGATATCATGTTCAATAGTCATGCTAAAGGAAGTCACTAGGATGTCATGTTCAATAGTCATGCTAAAGGAAGTCACTAGGATGTCATGTTCAATAGTCATGCTAAAGGAAGTCACTAGGATGTCATGTTCAATAGTCATACTAAAGGAAGTCACTAGGATGTCATGTTCAATAGTCATGCTAAAGGAAGTCACTAGGATGTCATGTTCAATAGTCATGCTAAAGGACGTCACTAGGATATCATGTTCAATAGTCATGCTAAAGGACGTCATTGGTAAAAACAGGATCTCGAAGGCTGAAGACAGGATATCATGTTCAATAGTCATGCTAAAGGAAGTCACTAGGATGTCATGTTCAATAGTCATGCTAAAGGATGTCACTAGGATATCATGTTCAATAGTCATGCTAAAACAACAGGAAGTCACTAGGATGTCATGTTCAATAGTCATGCTAAAGGACGTCTAGGATATCATGTTCAATAGTCATGCTAAAGGACGTCACTAGGATATCATGTTCAATAGTCATGCTAAAGGACGTCACTAGGATATCATGTTCAATAGTCATGCTAAAGGACGTCACTAGGATATCATGTTCAATAGTCATTTCAACCCAAAATCAGAATGTCTGAGAATATTTCCTGCCAGACCAGCTGGTACCTCGGCTATGAGATGACATTGTGAGGTAACAACACGCAAATGAGCGCAGAAAGTGTGCGTCCCCAATTGCACCATACTCCCTTTATAGTGCACTACTTTAGAACAGGGCACATATAGGCTCTGGTCAAAAGTAGTGCACTATATATGGAATAGGGTGCCCTTTAGGATGTGGAAGACAATAGTATGCTTGGAGAGTTGGTCTAGACCAGCTGGTTGACCTTACAGGTCACCTTTCTGAAGACCAGGTGGTTGAAGACCAGGTGGTTGAAGACCAGGTGGTTGAAGACCAGGTGGTTGACCTAACAGGTCACCTTTCTGAAGACCAGGTGGTTGAAGACCAGGTGGTTGACCTAACAGGTCACCTTTCTGAAGACCAGGTGGTTGAAAACCAGGTGGTTGAAGACCAGGTGGTTGAAGACCAGGTGGTTGAAGACCAGGTGGTTGACCTAACAGGTCACCTTTCTGAAGACCAGCTGGTTGAATCAAATCAAATTTATTCATATATCCCTTTGTACATCAGCTGATATCTCAAAGTGCTGTACAGAAACCCAGCCTAAAACCCCAAACAGCAAGCAATGCAGGTGTAGAAGCACGGTGGCTAGGAAAACTCCTAGAAAGGCCAAAACCTAGGAAGAAACCTAGAGAGGAACAGGTGTGAAGAGTGAAAAGAGCAGGCTATGTGGGGTGGCCAGTCCTAACAAGCTGTGCCGGGTGGAGATTATAACAGAACATGGCCAAGATGTTCAAATGTTCATAAATGACCGGCATGGTCGAATAGTAATAAGGCAGAACAGTTGAAAATGGAGCAGCAGCACGGCCAGGTGGAAGTTGAAACTGGAACAGCAGCACAGCCAAGTGGACTGGGGACAGCAAGGAGTCATCATGTCAGGTAGTCCTGGGGCATGGTCCTAGGGCTCAGGTCCTCCGAGAGAGAGAAAGAAAGAAAGAGAGAAGGAGAGAATTAGAGATTCACACAGGACACCGAATAGGACAGGAGAAATACTCCAGATATAACAAACTGACCCCAGCCCCCCGACACATAAACTACTGCAGCATAAATACTGGAGGCTGAGACGGGAGGGGTCAGAAGACACTGTGGCCCCATCCGAGGACACCCCCAGACAGGGCCAAACAGGAAGGATAGAACCCCCACCCACTTTACCAAAGCACAACCCCCACACCACTAGAGGGATATCTTCAACCACCAACCTACCATCCTGAGACAAGGCTGAGTATAGCCCACAAAGATCTCCGCCACGGCACAACCCAAGGGGGGGGGGCGCCAGCCCAGACAGGATGACCACATCAGTGAATCAACCCACTCAGGTAACGCACCCCTTCCAGGAACGGCATGAGAGAGCCCAAGTAAGCCAGTGACTCAGCCCCTGTAATAGGGTTAGAGGCAGAGAATCCCAGTGGAAAGAGGGGAACCGGCCAGGCAGAGACAGCAAGGGCGGTTCGTTGCTCCAGAGCCTTTCCGTTCACCTTCCCACTCCTGGGCCAGACTACACTCAATCATATGACCCACTGAAGAGATGAGTCTTCAGTAAAGACTTAAAGGTTGAGACCGAGTTTGCGTCTCTGACATGGGTAGGCAGACGGATCCATAAAAAATGGAGCTCTATAGGAGAAAGCCCTGCCTCCAGCTGTTTGCTTAGAAATTCTAGGGACAATTAGGAGGCCTGCGTCTTGTGACCATAGCGTAGGTGGTAGACCTAACAGGTCACCTTTCTGAAGACCAGGTGGTTGACCTAACAGGTCACCTTTCTGAAGGCCAGCTGATTGAAGACCAGGTGGTTGACCTAACAGGTCACCTTTCTGAAGCTGGTTGAAGACCAGGTGGTTGAAGACCAGGTGGTTGAAGACCAGCTGATTGAAGACTAGGTGGTTGACCTAACAGGTCACCTTTCTGAAGACCAGGTGGTTGAAGACCAGGTGGTTGAAGACCAGGTGGTTGAAGACCAGGTGGTTGACCTAACAGGCCACCTTTCTGAAGACGAGGTGGTTGACCTAACAGGTCACCTTTCTGAAGACCAGCTGGTTGAAGACCAGGTGGTTGAAGACCAGCTGATTGAAGACCAGGTGGTTGACCTAACAGGTCACCTTTCTGAAGACCAGCTGGTTGAAGACCAGGTGGTTGAAGACCAGCTGATTGAAGACCAGGTGGTTGACCTAACAGGTCACCTTTCTGAAGACCAGCTGGTTGAAGACCAGGTGATTGAAGACCAGGTGGTTGAAGACCAGCTGGTTGACCTAACAGGTCACCTTTCTGAAGACCAGCTGGTTGACCTAACAGGTCACCTTTCTGAAGACCAGCTGATTGAAGACCAGGTGGTTGACCTAACAGGTCACCTTTCTGAAGGCCAGCTGGTTGACCTAACAGGTCACCTTTCTGAAGACCAGCTGATTGAAGACCAGGTGGTTGACCTAACAGGTCACCTTTCTGAAGACCAGCTGGTTGAAGACCAGGTGGTTGAAGACCAGCTGATTGAAGACCAGGTGGTTGACCTAACAGGTCACCTTTCTGAAGACCAGCTGGTTGAAGACCAGGTGGTTGAAGACCAGCTGATTGAAGACCAGGTGGTTGACCTAACAGGTCACCTTTCTGAAGACCAGCTGGTTGAAGACCAGGTGATTGAAGACCAGGTGGTTGAAGACCAGCTGGTTGACCTAACAGGTCACCTTTCTGAAGACCAGCTGGTTGACCTAACAGGTCACCTTTCTGAAGACCAGCTGATTGAAGACCAGGTGGTTGACCTAACAGGTCACCTTTCTGAAGGCCAGCTGGTTGACCTAACAGGTCACCTTTCTGAAGACCAGCTGATTGAAGACCAGGTGGTTGACCTAACAGGTCACCTTTCTGAAGACCAGCTGGTTGACCTAACAGGTCACCTTTCTGAAGACCAGCTGGTTGACCTAGCAGGTCACCTTTCTGAAGACCAGCTGGTTGACCTAACAGGTCACCTTTCTGAAGACCAGCTGGTTGACCTAACAGGTCACCTTTCTGAAGGCCAGCTGATTGAAGACCAGGTGGTTGACCTAACAGGTCACCTTTCTGCCACCATCTCTCTACTGTAATGCTAATAATGTACAGTATGAGCCTGTGTTATTTTACTAGAGCCTTAGTGTAGATCTATGGAAGTTCCTGTGTGTAAAATATATATATATATTTTTTAAAGGAGTTCAAGTCAAGGTAATAGGATAACCAGTTCCTTATGAATGATCTTTCTGTTGTGATGGACCAGGTACGTACAGATGTTATCGGTCTAATGAATTATGCTTATGGTTTATGCACGAGTTCCCAAACACACCTGCAATACCATGGATATAAAAACACAAGGGGGGAGGGGTTACACACAGAAATAATCTTTTCCTGAACCAATAAGAAGAGCTCGTCAAACAGGAAACACTGACTGTGGAAGTATTGCCTGTTGACATAATATCAATAATGACGTTTCTTCAGTTTTTTTTTATTTATTTGTTCAGGTAGAACGTATCAAACCTGTAAACATATAGCTGGGGCTCTGGGTCATCTGGTCTGTATTGGTTGTATCCCAAATGGCACCTTATTCCCTACGTAGTGCGACGTTTGTGCACGGTTTGTTCATGGGGGTTTCCTAATTGCGAGGGGAGGTCATACATTTAGAGTGGCCTGCAGAGCTGCAGTGGAAGGCGTTAATGGGTTGCACCTGCAGTCTGGCTGAGGGTGTGTGTGTATGGGCTTGTGTGTGTGTGGATGTTTTTCCAGAGCGAAGGAGCATCTATGGGAAGGATGAATTCTGGAGAGAGGAAAGAGAGAGAGAGAGAGAGAGGGGGGGGGAGCCCAGAGTCACCTTGTATCAGAACAGCACTGAGGGGGTGACCGAGAACAGGACAGACAGAAATAGCACTGACTCTCAGACAGAGATTTGACTAACTGATGCAGGTAAATAGATGTTTAACACTGGTTTTATACTTGGTGTAGCGACACGTCTGTATACAATTACAATGCAGCAACTGTAAAAAAATACATTTAATCAATACTCCATTTAATCAGTACTCCATTTAATCAATACTCCATTTAATCAATACTCCATTTAATCACTACTCCATTTAATCACTACTCCATTTAATCACTACTCCATTTAATCAATACTCCATTTAATCACTACTCCGGTTGACTGTCTGTAGACCGCCGCTGTGACTGTTGTCATGGTTACCTGACTGCGACAGCAACGAGACAGAAGTTTCTAAATTCTCTGGGTAGACTTCCCTGGTTTTTTATTTTGTCACAATAAGCTATTTTTTTGTAACTACCACGTCATTAATTAATTAAATGAAATATTAAATTAAATAATTATCTTTGTATTATCTTTGTTGTGAGTTTATTTATTGTCAATAATTAATGAAAATATGCTTAAGATAAGATGTTGGCAGCTATGCTCATAATCTCAAATTGTTTCGAAAGTTGGGGTTAGTTGCCTAGTGTAAGGGATTCCCTCCTCTTCTTCCGAAGAGGAGAGGCGAAAAGGATCAGAGGACCAATATGCGGCGTGGTAAGTGTCCATGGTTCTTTTTAATACGTAATGTACACATTTACATTTACATTTAAGTCATTTAGCAGACGCTCTTATCCTAACAGTCCAATCTGTTGAAACACCTTCTGACATCAGTGGAACAGCCACTTTACAAACATCTAAATCAAACCCAGGGTACCTGAGAAGGATTACTTCTCCTATCCTAGGTATTCCTTGAAGAGGTGACACCTGTCTCTGATGGTGATTGACTCCATGTCCTGGCGTCGTAGAAATACCCAAAATTGGAACCAACAAACATTTTGACTGGGCTGACCCAACTCACTTCCTCCATATGGTAAAGACAAAACAAAGGAAATAAAGGTGGAGATCAGTGACCCTTGCTTGCTGGATTGATCAGAGCCTGGATACTGCAATACATTTTTAAACTCCGGGTTTATTTGTGTAAAAATGGTCTTGTAGATTTTTTTTTTTATTCATACATTTTCCATGGAATGTAAACGACATGTTTGATGGTTGAACACCAGGACAATAGCCTGTTCTGGATGAGTTGTAGGGAATGGCACAGGCAGAGCCCAGCCAGAGAGAGTTGCAGTAATCCAGACGAGGAGAGATGACAAGTGCCTGGAGAGGACCTGAGAGAGAGTGAGGCAGGGAGACTCTGAGAGAGAGACACAGAGAGATAGAGGAACGAGAGACCGCCATGAGAGAGAGAGAGACAGAGAGAGGATTTGTCCAGAGATCACGAGAAGGAGCGAGAGAGAGACACAATGGAGTTGTCAACACAGATGAGCGAGATCAGACACACGAGATCATGAGACAGTCCTTCCCGGGAGAGAAGAGCAGCTCCGTCTTGCCGAGAGTTCAGCTTGAGGTGGTGATCCGTCATCCACACTGATATGTCTGCCAGACATGCAGAGATGCGATTCGAGCCTGGTCATCAGAAGGGGAAAGGACAAAAATATAGCATTGTATTTGATCAACAACAAAAAATCTAACAATTTGAAGTTATGACAGAGCAAGTGACTAGGTCAAGTAAAGGGAAAGAGAGGAGATGGGGCCCTGGGGGATGGGCAGGGCGAGATGGGGGGGAGATGGGGAGGGAGATGGGGAGGGGAGATGGTGGAGGGGAGATGGGGAGGGGGATGGAGAGGGATCTGATGGTTCAGGGTATCGATGGGGAGGGTCTAGAGATGGGGAGAGGAGATGGGGTTAGGGAGATGGGGAGGGAGATGCAGGAGGGAGTCTCAGTTGAATGACTAGTCTTGAAACCTGACTGAGATGGGGAGGGTCATTCTGGGGAGGGGGAGATGGGGAGGGGAGATGGGGAGGGAGATTTGGAGGGAGATGGGGAGGGGAGATGGGGAGGGATACTGGTCTGAGTTGTTGACATCGGAGGATCGAGGGGTTTCTTCAGAAGGGGCAACTCTCGCTCTCTTGAGATGGAAGGGGAGCCATGGGGTCAGGGATGAGTTGATGGGGAGGGAGATGTAGGGAGAAGGTCCCCGGAAATGGTCTGGAGGGAGAGGGGGATAGGGTCGATGGGCAGGTTGATGGGCGGCCGGCCGTCACAAGGGGAGATTTCATCTGGAGAGAGAGGGGAGAAAGAGGTCAGAGCACAGGGGAGGGCAGTGTGGGAACCAGCGGTGTGGTTTGACTTAGCAAACGGGATCGGATGGGGACCTTCTTTTCAAATGGGGAGGGAAGTCATCTGCAGAGAGGGGAGGGGGATGGGGAGGGAGATTCAGGAGGGAGGAGAAGGTGGCAAAGAGATTCCTAGGGTTAGAGGCAGATGCTTGGAATTTAGAGTGGTAGAAAGTGGCTTTAGCAGCAGAGACAGAGGAGGAAAATGGGGAGGGAGATGGAGGGAGATGAAAGGATGCCAGGTCCGCAGGGAGATGGGGAGGGGAGATGGGGAGGGGAGATGGGGAGGGAGATGGGGAGGGAGATGGGAGGGAGATGGGGAGGGAGATGGGGAGGGGAGAGGGGAGGGAGATGAGGAAAGGATGCAGAAAGGGAAGAGAGGAGGGTTGGGAGGCAGAGTCAGGAGAAAGGTTGGAGAAGGTATGGGCAGAGGGAAGAGATGAAAGGATGGAAGGGAAAGAGTGCGGGGAGGAGATGGGCGAGGGTTGGGGAGGGAGACCATCCGGAGGGGATGTGGGAGGTGTTGGATGAGGAGGGGAGATGGGGAGGATGGGGAGGTAGTGGTCGGAGACTTGGAGAGTTGCAGTGAGGTTAGTGGAAGAACAGGATCTAGTAAAGATGGGGAGGGGAGATTGCCTGGGAGGGAGGGGGAAGGTGAGATGGGGAGGTCAAAAGATGGGGAGTGGAAAGAAGGAGGCAGAGAGGAATGAGTCAAAGGTAGACGTGGGGAGGGGAAAGTCGCCCAGGACTGGGAGAGGTGAGGTCCTCAGGAAAGGAGCTTATCAAGGCATCAAGCTCATTGATGAACTCTCCGAGGGAACCTGGGGAGATAAATGATAAGAATGTTAAGGAGGGACAGCATGGAATTCAAAGGAGGCGATAGATAGATGGGGAGGGGAGATGAGGAGGGACCACTTGGGAGGGATGAGGATCCCGGTGCCACCACCCCGGACCAGAGATCGGGGTGTGCGAGATGGGGGGGGACGAAGAGGGGAGAGCAGTAGGAGTAGAGTGTTATCTGTGGTGATCCATGTTTCCGTCAGGCCAGGAAGTCGGGGACTGGAGGGGGGCATAGGCTGAGATGAACTCTGCCTTGTTGGCCGCAGATCGGCAGTTCCAGAGGCTACCGAGACCAGGAACTCCATGGGGAGGGGACCATGGGATTAGGGTGGATGGGGAGCGGGGAGGGGAGATGGGGAGGGGAGATGGGGAGGGATAGATGGGGAGGGAGATGACAGGGTAGAGAAGAGGCTAGCTAATGGGGAGATTGGAATGACAAGTGGACTCCTACACGGCCATGTTCAGTTAAGCTTTCCTACTCAAACACCTTATTGACTAAAATGATTGAAATGAAACAGTACTGCTGGATTAAATGGTAGTGGCTGCAGAGCAACACACACTAATCAGGTGTTCAGAGTGTAATAGTTTCACAGTGCTGAATAGGTGTCTAGCAGAGCAAACAAGATTGAATAGGTTCCGTTACAAAGAGCAAACTACAGGCTGGCTACATTGAATAGGTGTGGGCTAGAGCAAACAGATACAATAGGTGTCAGCAGGTCAAACACAACAATAGGTGTCAGCAATAGTTAAACTACAGTGCTGAATAGGGGCTGTGGCTAGCAGTTAGAAACACAATAGCTGGCCAGCAAGCAAAACATTGAATAATTGTCTTAGATACAGAGCAAACACTTGAATAGGTGTCAGCAGAGCAAACACATTGAATAGGTGTGGGCAGAGCAAACACACTGAATAGGTGTGGGCAGAGCAAACACATTGAATAGGTGTGGGCAACCTAGAGCAAACACATTGAATACAAAGGTGTAGCTGGCAGAGCAAACAAATCATTGAATGTAATGAAGTGTCAGAAAAGCAAACACATTGAATAGGTGTCAGCAGAGCAAACACATTGAATAGGTGGCTAGCAGAGCAAACACATTGAATAGGTTGGGCAGAGCAAACACATTGAATAGGTGTTAAGATAGAGCAAACACATTGAATAGGTCTCAGCAAAGCAAACACATTGAATAGGTGTGGGCAGAGCAAACACATTGAATAGGCTAGTGGACAGTGGATGTTAGCAGCTGCAAACACATTGAATAGGTGTGGGCAGAGCAAACATAATTATGAATTGGTGTTGATACAAGCAAACACATTGAATAGGAAGTTGCTAGATTAGCAAACAAATTGACTATAGGTGTAATGAAAAGTTATAACACATTATATACCTGCGGACCGAGTGTAGATGCGGCACATTGAATACAAAAACAAGAACTGTGGGCAGACCCCAAACAGTCCTTGAATGGTGCAAACACAGAGAAAGGAACAATCAATACAAACACACAGTGAACACATTAAGTATGATTCTCAATCAGAGACAACTAATGATACCTGCCTCTATTGGCAGACTAGCAAACACATTGAAATACCCAAAATATAGAACAAACAAACATAGACTGTCCACCCAACTCAAACACCATACTAAATAAAGACAAAACAAAGCAAATAAAGGTCATTGAATAGGTGTGGGCAGAGCAAACACATTTTTAAACAGGGTTTATTTGTGAGCAAACACATTGAATAGGTGTCAGCAGGTCAAACACATTGAATAGGTGTCAGCAGAGCAAACACATTGAATAGGTGTCAGCAGAGCAAACACATTGAATAGGTGAGACAGCAGAGCAAACACAATGAATAGGTGTGGGCAGAGCAAGACACATTGAATAGGTGTCAGCAGAGCAAACACATTGAATAGGTGTGGGCAGAGCAAACACATTGAATAGGTGTGGGCAGAGCAAACACATTGAATAGGTGTGGGCAGAGCAAACACATTGAATAGGTGTCAGCAGGTCAAACACATTGAATAGGTGTCAGCAGAGCAAACACATTGAATAGGTGTCAGCAGAGCAAACACATTGAATAGGTGTCGGCAGAGCAAACACATTGAATAGGTGTGGGCAGAGCAAACACATTGAATAGGTGTCGGCAGAGCAAACACATTGAATAGGTGTGGGCAGAGCAAACACATTGAATAGGTGTCGGCAGAGCAAACACATTGAATAGGTGTGGGCAGAGCAAACACATTGAATAGGTGTGGGCAGAGCAAACACATTGAATAGGTGTCAGCAGAGCAAACACATTGAATAGGTGTGGGCAGAGCAAATGGGGATTGAATAGGTGTCGGCAGAGCAAACACATTGAATAGGTGGGAGGGGAGCAAACACATTAAATAGGTGTGGGCAGAGCAAACACATTGAATAGGTGTGGGGAGAGAAACACAGGGAATAGGTGTGGGGAGAGCAAAGGGAGACATTGAATGGGGGAGGTGGAGATGAGCAAACAGATTGAATAGGTGTCAGAGAGCAAACACATTGAATAGGTGAGATGGGGAGCAGAGCAAACACATTGAATAGGTGTGGCAGAGCAAACACATTGAATAGGTGAGGGCAGAGCAAACACATTGAATAGGTGATGGGGAGCAGAGCAAACACATTGAATAGGTGGGAGAGAGCAAACACATTGAATAGGTGTCAGCAGAGCAAACACATTGAATAGGTGAGCAGAGCAAACACATTGAATAGGTGGAGCAGAGCAAACACATTGAATAGGTGATGGGAGCAAACACATTGAATAGGTGTGGGCAGAGCAAACACATTGAATAGGTGTCAGCAGAGCAAACACATTGAATAGGTGTGGGCAGAGCAAACACATTGAATAGGTGTGGGCAGAGCAAACACATTGAATAGGTGTCAGCAGAGCAGACTTCTGTGGGCCACTGGAGCTCCTCTCTGACAGGTCGCTAAGTGGATCGTTTTAATGCTCATCCAATCCACGGGGGGAGAAATCGTGGATGGGAATGTAGCGACTGGACTAGGCACCAGTTGTAGCTTCCGCTTCAAAGCAGTCACTGTCAGACAACAATGTTGATTTGCTGTGACGTTGGGAGAGAGTCTCATACAGGTGTCCGTGGATACCCGACAAGCTGGCGTCAAAGCTGCACCTAGGAACCTGTCTCCGTACGCACAGCTAGTGTTGATATTGCATAATATTTCTCTCTATAAATATCTATAAATCCTATATAATGTCACACTGACGATTCAAAGAGACCTGGTCTGAGGCATTAACAACCATCTCTACACTAGAGTAGACCACAACCATTAGAGTAGACCACAACCATCTCTACACCAGAGTAGACCACAACCATCTCTACACCAGAGTAGACCACAACCATCTCTACACCAGAGTAGACCACAACCATCTCTACACCAGAGTAGACCACAACCATCTCTACACCAGAGTAGACCACAACCATCTCTACACCAGAGTAGACCACAACCATCTCTACACCAGAGTAGACCAGAATCACACCTGGTCTGAGGCATTAACAACCATCTCTACACCAGAGTTAACCAGATCCACACCTGGTCTGAGGCATTAACAACCATCTCTACACCAAAGTAGACCAGAATCACACCTGGTCTGAGGCATTAACAACCGTCGCTACACGGTGTACACATATTTCATGTGATTAACGCTGGGAACAGTGCAAGAATGTGTTAGGATATTAATTTATAATGCCGTGGTTCACTGTCTGAAATATTTTGCTGGAGGTTGAAGAATGAGAGAGAGAGAGAGAAAGAGAGGGAGAGAGAGAGCAAACACATTGAATAGGTGTGGGCAGGCAGAAAGAGAGAGACATTGAATAGGTGTCAGAGAAACACATTGAATAGGTGTCAGAGAGAGAGACTTCTGTGGGCCACTGGAGCTCCTCTCTGACAGGGAGAGAGGAGTTTTAGAGATCCAATCCACGGGGAGAGAAATCGTGGAGATGAGGAATGAGCGAGACTGGAGAGGCACCAGTTGTAGAGAGAGAGCTTCAAAGCAGTCACTGTCAGACAACAATGTTGATTTGCTGAGACGAGGAGAGAGAGAGTCTCATAAGGTGTCCGTGGATACCCGAAAGAGGAGTCATAGAGCACCTAGGAACCTGTCTCCGTACGAGAGCTAGTGTTGATATATTATATTTTTCTCATGTCTAATCTATTTGTATTTCCACTTCCTCTGTGGAGAGGCTGTGATTGGCTGTTTCCTGTGTGTATCCGTGGTGACTGGGGCGCTGGTGTCTGAAATAGTCAGTGCCCTCATCCATCTCCAACCCAGTGCAGAGCTGGCCAACCAGCCACATCCAACCACAGCCAAACTGCAGCTCACTACAGGGAGGGTTATGGAGAAAACAGATGCAGAAATCTGAGGTGCTGCTGCTTCCATCGCTCTGTATAATCAGCAGTGATTAAAGGGATGGACACTTCTGCTGAGCACTGGAGTAACACTGTAGGAGTGCTGTGGCAGCTGTGTGGGTTAGTGGTAGTAGTGGAGACTAGTTAACCTAAATCCCTGTGTGGGTTAGTGGTAGTAGTGGAGACTAGTTAACCTAAATCCCTGTGGGGTTCAGTGTCTGAAGACTAGTTAACCTAAATCCCTGTGTGGAGTTGAAGAATGGTAGTAGTGGAGACTAGTTAACCTAAATCCCTGTGTGGGTTAGTGGTAGTAGTGGAGACTAGTTAACCTAAATCCCTGTGTGGGTTAGTGGTAGTAGTGGAGACTAGTTAACCTAAATCCCTGTGTGGGTTAGTGGTAGTAGTGGAGACTAGTTAACCTAAATCCCTGTGTGGGTTAGTGGTAGTAGTGGAGACTAGTTAACCTAAATCCCTGTGTGGGTTAGTGGTAGTAGTGGAGACTAGTTAACCTAAATCCCTGTGTGGGTTAGTGGTAGTAGACTAGGAGACTAAATCCCTGTGTGGGTTAGTTAACCTAAATCCCTGTGGGGTTAGTGGTAGTAGTGGAGACTAGTTAACCTAAATTTTTTAGTGGTATGTCTAACCTATTTGTATTTCCCTTCCTGTGTGGAGTGGTAGTGTGGGACTAGTTAACCTAAATCCCTGTGACTGGGTTAGTGGTAGTAGTGAAGACTAGTTAACCTCTCCAATCCCTGTGTGGGTTAGTGGTAGTAGTGGAGACTAGTTAACCTAAATCCCTGTGTGGGTTAGTGGTAGTAGTGGAGACTAGTTAACCTAAATCTGTGTGGGTTAGTGGTTAGTGGAGACTGTTAACCTAAATCCCTGTGTGGGAGTGGTAGTAGTGGAGACTAGTTAACCTAAATCCCTGTGTGGGTTAGTGGTAGTAGTGGAGACTAGTTAACCTAAATCCCTGTGTGGGTTAGTGGTAGTAGTGGAGACTAGTTAACCTAAATCCCTGTGTGGGTTAGTGGTAGTAGTGTAGACTAGTTAACCTAAATCCCTGTGTGGGTTAGTGGTAGTAGTGTAGACTAGTTAACCTAAATCCCTGTGTGGGTTAGTGTTAGTAGTGGAGACTAGTTAACCTAAATCCCTGTGTGGGTTAGTGGTAGTAGTATAGACTAGTTAACCTAAATCCCTGTGTGGGTTAGTGGTAGTTAGTGTAGACTAGTTAACCTAAATCCCTGTGTGGGTTAGTGGTAGTAGTATAGACTAGTTAACCTAAATCCCTGTGTGGGTTTGTGTTAGTAGTGTAGACTAGTCTAACTGATACCTTGTTTCTCCTCAAACTCTTTCTCTATTTCAGTCTGCGTTTCTCTCTGATACTTGTTTTACTACCTGTTGTAGACACTACCAGTGGTGTAAAGTACTTAATTAAAAATAATTTTAAGTACTACTTAAGTAGTTTTTTGGGGTATCTGTAATTTACAATTTTCTGGTTCCTGGTTCCTGGAACATCCCTGGTCATCCCTACTGGCTCTGATCTGGTGGACTCACTAAACAGAGAACATCCCTGGTCATCCCTACTGGCTCTGATCTGGAGGACTCACTAAACAGAGAACCTCCCTGGTCATCCCTACTGGCTCTGATCTGGAGGACTCACTAAACAGAGAACAACCCTGGTCATCCCTACTGGCTCTGATCTGGAGGACTCACTAAACAGAGAACATCCCTGGTCATCCCTACTGGCTCTGATCTGGTGGACTCACTAAACAGAGAACAACCCTGGTCATCCCTACTGGCTCTGATCTGGAGGACTCACTAAACAGAGAACCTCCCTGGTCATCCCTACTGGCTCTGATCTGGAGGACTCACTAAACAGAGAACCTCCCTGGTCATCCCTACTGGCTCTGATCTGGAGGACTCACTAAACAAAGAACATCCCTGGTCATCCCTACTGGCTCTGATCTGGAGGACTCACTAAACAGAGAACCTCCCTGGTCATCCCTACTGGCTCTGATCTGGTGGACTCACTAAACAGAGAACATCCCTGGTCATCCCTACTGCCTCTGATCTGGAGGACTCACTAAACAGAGAACATCCCTGGTCATCCCTACTGCCTCTGATCTGGTGGACTCACTAAACAGAGAACATCCCTGGTCATCACTACTGCCTCTGATCTGGTGGACTCACTAAACAGAGAACATCCCTGGTCATCTTTACTGCCTCTGATCTGGTGGACTCACTAAACAGAGAACATCCCTGGTCATCACTACTGGCTCTGATCTGGTGGACTCACTAAACAGAGAACATCCCTGGTCATCTTTACTGCCTCTGATCTGGAGGACTCACTAAACAGAGAACATCCCTGGTCATCTTTACTGCCTCTGATCTGGTGGACTCACTAAACAGAGAACATCCCTGGTCATCCCTACTGCCTCTGATCTGGAGGACTCACTAAACAGAGAACATCCCTGGTCATCCCTACTGCCTCTGATCTGGAGGACTCACTAAACAGAGAACATCCCTGGTCATCACTACTGCCTCTGATCTGGAGGACTCACTAAACAGAGAACATCCCTGGTCATCCCTACTGCCTCTGATCTGGAGGACTCACTAACACAAATGCTTTGTTTTGAAATTATGTCTGAGTGTTGGAGTGTGACCCTGGCAATAAGTAAATACATTTTTAAAAATGGTGCCGTCTGGTTTGTAAGGAATATGAATGATTCATCCTTTTACTTTTGATACTTAAGTACATTTAAAACCAAATACTTTTAGACTTTTACTCAAGTAGTATTTTACTGGGTGACTTTCACATTTACTTAAGTCATTTAGACATTATTACCTGTTGTTGTAGACATTATTACCTGTTGTTGTAGACATTATTACCTGTTGTTGTAGACATTACTACCTGTTGTTGTAGACATTACTACCTGTTGTTGTAGACATTACTACCTGTTGTTGTAGACATTACTACCTGTTTTTGTAGACATTATTACCTGTTGTTGTAGACATTATTACCTGTTGCTGTAGACATTATTACCTGTTGTTGTAGACATTACTACCTGTTGTTGTAGACATTACTACCTGTTGGACATTACTTCCTGTTGTTGTAGACGATACTACCTGTTGTTGTAGACATTATTACCTGTTGTTGTAGACATTATTACCTGTTGTTGTAGACATTACTAACTGTTGTTGTAGACATTACTTCCTGTTGTTGTAGACATTACTACCTGTTGTTGTAGACTTTAATTCCTGTTGTTGCAGACATTATTACCTGTTGCTGTAGACATTACTACCTGTTGTTGTAGACATTATTACCTGTTGTTGTAGACATTACTACCTGTTGTTGTAGACATTATTACCTGTTGGTGTAGACATTACTACCTGTTGTTGTAGACATTATTACCTGTTGTTGTAGACATTATTACCTGTTGTAGGAATAGACATTAAAACCTGTTGATGTAGACATTACTACCTGTTGCTGTAGACATTACTACCTGTTGTTGTAGACATTACAGAACCTGTTGTTGTAGACATTACTACCTGTTGATGTAGAACTTTACTACCTGTTGTTGTAATTACCTGTTGTTGTAACATTATTACCTGTTGCTGTAACATTACTACCTGTTGTTGTAGACATTATTACCTGTTGTTGTAGACATTATTACCTGTTGTTGTAGACATTACTACCTGTTGTTGTAGACATTACTACCTGTTGTTGTAGACATTACTACCTGTTGATGTAGACATTATTACCTGTTGCTGTAGACATTACTACCTGTTGTTGTAGACATTATTACCTGTTGTTGTAGACATTACTACCTGTTGTTGTAGACATTACTACCTGTTGTTGTAGACATTATTTCCTGTTGTTGTAGACATTATTTCCTGTTGTTGTAGACATTATCACCTGTTGTTTCCAGTCGCTCTTCGTCTAATATCCCATTATTAAAACATCTGATTAAAACGAGTTTTCATAAGGAACATATATTGTCTCAGTCCACAACGTTACGAGGGGAGATAGCTGAACTGAAGTTTGATTAGAATTATAGACAGATGGGAAGACAAGACAAAACCAATGGAAAATGAAAAAAGGATCAATGATGGCTAGAAGACCGGTAACGTCGAACGCCGAGCACCGCCCAAACAAGGAGAGGCAACAACTTCGGCAGAAGTCGTGACAATACTCTATTAGCTCGTTGATTGATCGCTATCTGGAGTGTGAGGAGCTATTTGTAGAATAGGAATAGCACCTATATTCTCGTCAATTTCAAGCACAACAATATACTCAACAATATACACAACAATATACACAACAATATACACAACAATATACACAACAATGTACTCAACAATATACACAACAATATACTCGACAATGTACACAACAATGTACACAACAATATACTCAACAGTGTAAACAACAATATACACAACAATATACTCAACAATATACACAACAATATTCTCAACAATATACACAACAATATTCTCAACAATGTACACAACAATGTACACAACAATGTACTCAACAATGTACACATCAATATACACAACAATATACTCAACAATGTACACAACAGTATACTCAACAATGTACACAACAATGTACTCAACAATGTACACAACAATGTACACAACAATGTACTCAACAATGTACACATCAATATACTCAACAATATACACAACAATATACACAACATTATACTCAACAATGTACACAACATTATACTCAACAATGTACACAACAATGTACACAACATTATACTCAACAATGTACACAACAATGTACACAACAATGTACACAACAATATACTCAACAATGTAGAACAGGCTTGACAAGCTTTCATCAGCTACGAAACATGTTAAAGCAGGGGATCTGAACAAAAAAATACAATTTATAATATAACCCTTTACCTGATAACAACCAAACAAGAAACATGTGATACCAATCAGACAAAATCCAATGGAACACAGAACAACGGATCGGCGTGATAGCTTTATGTAGACCGATCATGGGCATTAATAAGGAGTTGGTCCTCCCGGACAAGAAGGGGAGTCACTCTTCTGGGAAGGCTTTCCATAGATGTTGGAACCCCCTTGCTGCTATAACAGCTCCCTCTTCGTGACACTAACGTTGGAAAATGTGGAAAAAGTCAAGAGGTCTGAATACTTCTAGAATGTACTGTCTGTCAGACAGTCTTCTGGGAAGGCTTTCCAATAATTTGGATCATTGCTGCAATAACAGTATTTTTGATTTATGTTAAAGCAGAAATGTGGATCTCACACTCAGGAAAAAATACAATTTATAATACAATTTCTTTACCTGATAAAACAAAGTGTAAGACATGGAAATTACTAAATCTTTCTATGGTAACATGTCAGACTGTTGTCAGCTTGTTTCTGGGTGAAGGCTTTCTTTATGTAGTGATCATTGCTGCATTACAGCCTCCACTCTTCTGGGAGTTTCCACCCATTTTGCTGCTATAACAGCCTCCAGTCTTCTGGGAAGGCTTTCCACTAGATGTTGGAACATTGCTGCTATAACAGCCTCCACTCTTCTGGGAAGGCTTTCCACTAGATGTTGGAACATTGCTGCTATAACAGCCTCCACTCTTCTGGGAAGGCTTTCCACTAGATGTTGGAACATTGCTGCTATAACAGCCTCCACTCTTCTGGGAAGGCTTTCCACTAGATGTTGGAACATTGCTGCTATAACAGCCTCCAGTCTTCTGGGAAGGCTTTCCAATAGATGTTGGAACATTGCTGCTATAACAGCCTCCACTCTTCTGGGAAGGCTTTCCACTAGATGTAGGAACATTGCTGCTATAACAGCCTCCAGTCTTCTGGGACGGCTTTCCACTAGATGTTGGAACATTGCTGCTATAACAGCCTCCACTCTTCTGGGAAGGCTTTCCACTAGATGTTGGAACATTGCTGCTATAACAGCCTCCACTCTTCAGGGAAGGCTTTCCACGAGATGTTGGAACATTGCTGCTATAACAGCCTCCACTCTTCTGGGAAGGCTTTCCACGAGATGTTGGAACATTGCTGCTATAACAGCCTCCAGTCTTCTGGGAAGGCTTTCCACGAGATGTTGGAACATTGCTGCTATAACAGCCTCCACTCTTCTGGGAAGGCTTTCCACTAGATGTTGGAACATTGCTGCTATAACAGCCTCCACTCTTCTGGGAAGGCTTTCCACTAGATGTTGGAACATTGCTGCTATAACAGCCTCCAGTCTTCTGGGAAGGCTTTCCACTAGATGTTGGAACATTGCTGCTATAACAGCCTCCACTCTTCTGGGAAGGCTTTCCACTAGATGTTGGAACATTGCTGCTATAACAGCCTCCACTCTTCTGGGAAGGCTTTCCACTAGATGTTGGAACATTGCTGCTATGACAGCCCTCCAGTCTTCTGGGAAGGCTTTCCAATAGATGTTGGAACATTGCTGCTATAACAGCCTCCACTCTTCTGGGAAGGCTTTCCATTAGATGTTGGAACATTGCTGCTATAACAGCCTCCAGTCTTCTGGGAAGGCTTTCCACTAGATGTTGGAACATTGCTGCTATAACAGCCTCCACTCTTCTGGGAAGGCTTTCCACTAGATGTTGGAACATTGCTGCTATAACAGCCTCCAGTCTTCTGGGAAGGCTTTCCAATAGATGTTGGAACATTGCTGCTATAACAGCCTCCACTCTTCTGGGAAGGCTTTCCACTAGATGTAGGAACATTGCTGCTATAACAGCCTCCACTCTTCTGGGAAGGCTTTCCACTAGATGTTGGAACATTGCTGCTATAACAGCCTCCACTCTTCTGGGAAGGCTTTCCACTAGATGTTGGAACATTGCTGCTATAACAGCCTCCACTCTTCTGGGAAGGCTTTCCACTAGATGTTGGAACATTGCTGCTATAACAGCCTCCACTCTTCTGGGAAGGCTTTCCACTAGATGTTGGAACATTGCTGCTATAACAGCCTCCAGTCTTCTGGGAAGGCTTTCCACTAGATGTTGGAACATTGCTGCTATAACAGCCTCCACTCTTCTGGGAAGGCTTTCCACTAGATGTTGGAACATTGCTGCTATAACAGCCTCCACTCTTCTGGGAAGGCTTTCCACTAGATGTTGGAACATTGCTGCTATAACAGCCTCCACTCTTCTGGGAAGGCTTTCCACTAGATGTTGGAACATTGCTGCTAGAACAGCCTCCACTCTTCTGGGAAGGCTTTCCAATAGATGTTGGAACATTGCTGCTATAACAGCCTCCACTCTTCTGGGAAGGCTTTCCACTAGATGTTGGACCATTGCTGCTATAACAGCCTCCAGTCTTCTGGGAAGGCTTTCCACTAGATGTTGGAACATTGCTGCTATAACAGCCTCCACTCTTCTGGGAAGGCTTTCCAATAGATGTTGGAACATTGCTGCTATAACAGCCTCCAGTCTTCTGGGAAGGCTTTCCACTAGATGTTGGAACATTGCTGCTATAACAGCCTCCACTCTTCTGGGAAGGCTTTCCACTAGATGTTGGAACATTGCTGCTATAACAGCCTCCACTCTTCTGGGAAGGCTTTCCACTAGATGTTGGAACATTGCTGCTATAACAGCCTCCAGTCTTCTGGGAAGGCTTTCCACTAGATTTTGGAACATTGCTGCTATAACAGCCTCCACTCTTCTGGGAAGGCTTTCCACTAGATGTAGGAACATTGCTGCTATAACAGCCTCCACTCTTCTGGGAAGGCTTTCCACTAGATGTAGGAACATTGCTGCTATAACAGCCTCCACTCTTCTGGGAAGGCTTTCCACTAGATGTTGGAACATTGCTGCTATAACAGCCTCCACTCTTCTGGGACGGCTTTCCACTAGATGTTGGAACATTGCTGCTGGGACTTGCTTCCATTCAGTATTAATGAGATCGGGCACTGATGTTGGGCGATTAGGGCTGGCTCGCATTCGGCATTCCAATTCATCCCAAAGGTTTTTGATGGGGTTAAGGTCAGGGCTCTGTGCAGACCAGTCAAGTTCTTCCACACCGATCTCAACAATCGACAAACCATTTCTGTATGAACCTCGCTTTGTGCACAGGGGCATTGTCATGCTGAAACAGGAAAGGGCCTTCCCACAACTGTTGCTACAAAGTTGGACGCACAAAGTCGTTGAGAATGTTATCGAATGCTGTAGCGTTAAGATTTCCCTTCACTGGAACTAAGTGGCCCAAACCATGAAAAACAGCCCCAGACCATTATTCCTCCTCCACCAAACTTTACAGTTTGCACTATGCATTGGGGCAGGTAGCGTTCTCCTGGAATCTGCCAAACCCAGGTAGTCCGTCGGAGTGACAGATGGCGAATCTTGATTCATCACTCCAGAGAACCTTTTTTGCTTGGAATTGCGCATGGTGATCTTAGGCTTGTGTGCAGCTGCTCGGCCATGGAAACCCATTTCATGACGCTCCCGACGAACAGTTATTGTGCTGACGTTGCTTCCAGAGGCAGTTTGGAACTCTGTAGTGAGGGTTTGCAACCAAGGACAGACAAATTTTATGCGCTTCAGCACTTGGCTGTGCCGTTCTTAGAACTTGTAGATGTAAGATTGGGTTATCCAATTTGTAAGTCGCTCTGGATAAGAGCGTCTGCTAAATGACTTAAATGTAATGTAAATGTTATATAACAAAACAGCATTTAAAAAACATTTCTAGTTCATGTTGAACTTAATGTGAACGACTCCAGGATTTGGGGTTATTGGAGTCGTATCTACAAATCTGACTCATGCTATCGGAGTCATTGGAGTCGAGTCTCTCAACATCAGAGTGTGTACAACTGAGGAACATGGAGCCATCTGACAATCTCTACTTACCAAAATATTCAAGGCAACAAAACAGTTTTTAAAACTACACATCTAGAGATTAATTGGCCCAGGGGGTTGTTGATCCATTCATGTAATTTATTATTAGATTTTTTTTAAAGCCAAAATGCTACTTCTGAACTAATTTAGACTTTCCTAAACACACACATACATCCTCCACACACACGAGAGAGAGACAGAGAGGAGAGGTCATGAGCAGATGTGCTCCTGCATTTTTCAGCATGTTCTTAAAACAAGATAGATTTAGAGTTAGATCAACTTAGATTGTTTTGTTGTAGAGGATGCTAGCCCTCTACAACATAACATTCACTCCAAATCAAAATTCAAAACCTACAACCTGATTTTGGATGAGATTACAGAATCACCTGGAAGGCTTACAACTACCAGAGAGCATTATTCCAACGCGATACAGGAAATGCTCTGGTAAACAACAGAAACCTAAAAACACCGTCCAACCTGGAACTGAGTGAGTCATGTTTAGTCTAAAGCTATATTTTATTTCCAAAAGCCAAGAAGAAAAATACATTACAATACTTTATAAGGACTGAATGCTAAATGAAGGCTGCCAAGCTTGATACAACCTCAATTAGCATTGACATGTCAAGTGAGTGGTGTCAATGCCCTTTAGCCCAACAATGGCAGGAGAGTCAAACAGTCTACTCCAACCAAATGGAGAGGCCGTAGAAGCTGCCTCCCGCTGTTCAGAGGTAATTAAAATACAGCACCCTGTGTATGTAAAGAATGATAAGACATGAAAAGATCATAAAATGAAGCTCCTTATGGAAAATCAAGAGACACTTTTTTGCTGACTATTATAAAAATGGGAACATCAGCAACCTCATCTTCCACACAGACCATCCCTTGGCACGGCACAGTGCTATATTAGCACACTACACCTCTGTTAAAAGGGGGGGGGGGTGTTACTGAGGGGTGGAAACTCAGGATACTTGACAACGAGGACTCTCAGTCAGCTATTATAAATCTCTATAAATCTGGAACAGTATTGGTACAGGGCAACCCCCAAAGAGTTTCAGCTGGACTTTCACCCAATCAAAGAATTAGCTCAGCAGGAGAAGCCCCACCCCGAGCGGGTCAGACCAGACCTCTTCATTATATAACCCCACAGACGAGCAACCCCAAGAGGAAAGTCAACCTCCCAGCACAGATTACTACTAAATAAATTTAAATTAATAAATGTACCCAGCTGGAGGTATGGCAGCTGGAGCTGGAACAGCAGGTGATTACACTCCAGTCAGCACAGACCCAGACAACAGTCCAGCACAACAACACCCCCTGAACCAAACCCGGAGAGCTGGAGGTGGAGAGAGACATATCTGCACTCTGGACAGTGGTGAGACAACTTCAACAGGAGAAAAAGCAAGAGAAGGAGAAGATGAGAGCACTAGAGGAGAGAATCAGACTGCTGGAGGAGAGGGTTAGGGGGATGGCGTGTGACAGAGAGGTGACCACCCCCGCAGAGAAGCCAGCAGAACAGCCCAGCTCAGTTCTCCGACAAAAGTCTCGACACCACAGCAGAACAGCCCACCCCAGACCCTGACCACGTCGAACATCACAGCGGGACGGACAAATGAAGAACCCCAAGCACAGGGGATCCCTCCCCCTCTGAGCACCCTCCCTGTAAGCCACCCTGATAGCCCTCCTGACCACCTCCCCCCACACAAGACACAGATTGTTCTCCTTATGGACTCAAACAGGAAATATATACAAGAAAACTTTTTCCACCAAAACACAGTGTGTCTAAACTCTGGTGTCCAAACACCCAGCACGCCCTAGACATTCTTCGGCGCCGACAGAGATGGCCGCCTCGCTTCGCAATCCCAGGAAACGTATTTAGTTTTTTTAGGTGTTATTTCTTACATTGGTACACCAGGTAATCTTAAGTTTCATTACATACATACAGTTGGGAGGAAATATTGGATATGAGAGCAACGTCAACTCACCAACATTACGACCAGGAATACGACTTTCCCGAAGCGGATCCTCTGTTTTGCCCACCACTCAGGACAATGGATCGGATCCCAGACGGCGAACCAAAACCACAACGCCATAAAAGGGGCAGACGAAGCGGTCTTCTGGTCAGGCTCCGTAGACGGGTACATTGCGAAACGCTCCCGAGCATACTACTCGCCACATCTCGTTAATCATAAGGCATACCCCCCCGCCACTCTTCTTACCAGAAAAATGCTTGTTTCTGTCGGAGCGAAACGTGAAGAAACCAGCTGGCTGTACCGACTCCGATAGCGTGTCTCGAGTGAGCCATGTTTCCGTGAAGCAAAGAACGTTACAGTCTCTGATGTCCCTCTGGAATGCTACCCTTGCTCGGATTTCATCAACCTTGTTGTCAAGAGACTGGACATCGGCGAGAAGTATGCTAGGGAGTGGTGCACGATGTGCCCGTCTCTGGAGTCTGACCAGAAGACCGCTTCGTTTCCCTCTTTTATGCAGTCGTTTTTTGGGTCGCCGGCTGGGATCCATTCCGTTGTCCTGGGTGAAAGGCAGAACACAGGTTCCGCTTCGCGAAAGTCATATTCTTGGTCGTACTGATGGTGAGTTGACGCTGCTCTTTTATTCAGTAGTTCTTCTCGACTGTATATAATGAAACCTAAGATGATCTGGGACACCAATGTAAGATATAACACGTTAAAAAAACAAAAAACTGCATAGTTTCCTAGGAACGCGAAGTGAGGCGGCCATCTCTGTCTGCGCCGGAAGAGAGAGAGAGAGAGAGAGAGAGAGAGAGAGAGAGAGATAAAATTATTGGGGGAAAATTCTCTGCAGTATTATAAATAGCAGACTACATAATTTCCTTGACGAACACAATGTCCTGAGCAGAAGCCAGATTGGATTTCTAAAAAATTATAGTACAACAGACCACATTTACACCCTCCTCACTCTAATTGATTAACAAGTAAGCCAAAACAAAGGCAAAATCTACTCGTGTTTTGTAGATTTCAAGAAAGCATTTGATTCAATTTGGCACAAAGGTCTTTTTTATTAACTAATAGAAAGTGGTATTGGAGGGAAAACATATGATTTTATTAAATCAATGTACACTAAAAAACAAATGTGCGGTTAAAATTGGCAACAAGCAAGCATACTTCTTCTCTCAGGGACGGGGAGTGAAACAGGGCTGCCCAATAAGTCCAACACTATTTAACTTCCACATTAATGAATTGGGAAAAACATTAGAAGAATCGGCAGCACCTGGTATCACCCTACACAACACTGAAATCAAGTGTCTGCTGTACGCAGATGACCTGGTGCTGCTGTCTCCCACTAAAGAGGGGTTACAGCAGCACCTAGATCATCTTCACAGGTTCTGTCAGACCTGGACTCTGACCGTTAACCACAGGTTCTGTCAGACCTGGGCTCTGACCGTTAACCACAGGTTCTGTCAGACCTGGGCTCTGACCGTTAACAACAGGTTCTGTCAGACCTGGACTCTGACCGTTAATCACAGGTTCTGTCAGACCTGGACTCTGACCGTTAATCACAGGTTCTGTCAGACCTGGACTCTGACCGTTAACCACAGGTTCTGTCAGACCTGGACTCTGACCGTTAACATAAAAACAACAAATATAATGATATTCCAAAACAGGTCCGGAAATAAGGATGACAAATATAAATATATTATAAATTCTACTTGGACACAGTTCTATTAGAACACACTAAAAATGACACATATCTAGGACTAAGTATCAGCAACACAGGTAGCTTTCACATGGCTGTGAATGAGCTGAGAGACAAAGCAAGAAGAGCATTCTATGCCATTAAAAGGAACATCAAAATCGAAATTCCAATTAGAATCTGGCTCAAATTTGTTCATTCAGAACCAATCAGAACCAATTGCTCTATATGACAGTGAGGTATGGGGTCCAATCTCTAATAATGAATTTACCAAATGGGACAAACATCCAATCAAAATGCAGCATGCAGAGTTTTGCAAGACTGTACTGCAAGAGCAAAGACAAACTCCAAGTAACGCAGAATTGGGCCGATACCCCCTCCTCATTCGAATAGAATTTCACAACCGTTTAAAAACAAGTGACCCCAAAACATTCCATCACACAGCTCTACAATGTCAAAAGATGAAACAAGAGAAGAGTCCCCTCATCCAGCTGGTTCTGAGGCTCAGTTCACCAAACCAGCCCCATAGCGCCTCAGGACAGCACTCAGCCAGCTGGTTCTGAGGCTCAGTTCACCAACCCAAACCAACCCCATAGAGCCTCATGACAGCACTCAGCCAGCTGGTTCTGAGGCTCAGTTCACCAACCCAAACCAACCCCATAGAGCCTCAGGACAGCACTCAGCCAGCTGGTTCTGAGTCTCAGTTCACCAACCCAAACCAACCCCAGCACTAGCTGGTTCTGAGCCTCAAGACAGCACTCAACCAGCTGGTTCTGAGGTGCAGTTCACCAACCCAAACCAGCCCCATAGAGCCTCAGGACAGCACTCCAACCAAATCATCACAAAACAAAAAGAAAAATATATCACCTATTGGAAAGACACCACAAAAAATCTAAGTAAACTTCAATGCTATTTGGCTTTTAGATGGTGGTACACCACTGTGACTGATAGAAAACTGAGAAAAACACTGACTAGGTACAGACTCAGTGAGTCTGGCTATAGAGACCGGTCGTCACAGACAAACCTGGCTGCTCAGAGAGGACAGGCTGTGTTCACTCTGCTCCAGAGGAGAGGTAGAGACAGAGCTGCATTTCCTATTACACTGTGACAAATACTCAGACTGAAGAGAATATTTCAATACAAAGAATTTGAACTAGAAAAGATGAAGAAAACAATCAAATATTTATTGGGTAAAAAGCCAAAATGTGCAGTTTTGGCAGCCAAATATGTGTCCTCCTGCCACAACCTGAGGGACAGCCAGTGAAAAGTGCAAAGTAATGTTGATAATATTTCCCATCTTGTTTTGTTTTGTTGTCTTTCACACCACGTCATGTGTCTTCTCAGTCATGTTGACACTGGTCCACTACCAGGTCATGTGTCTTCTCAGTCATGTTGACACTGGTCTACTACCAGGTCATGTGTCTTCTCAGTCATGTTGACACTGGTCTACTACCAGGTCATGTGTCTTCTCTGTCATGTTGACACTGGTCCACTACCAGGTCATGTGTCTTCTCAGTCATGTTGACACTGGTCTACTACCAGGTCATGTGTCTTCTCTGTCATGTTGACACTGGTCCACTACCAGGTCATGTGTCTTCTCAGTCATGTTGACACTGGTCTACTACCAGGTCATGTGTCTTCTCAGTCATGTTGACACTGGTCTACTACCATGTCATGTGTCTTCTCTGTCATGTTGACACTGGTCTACTACCAGGTCATGTGTCTTCTCAGTCATGTTGACACTGGTCTACTACCAGGTCATGTGTCTTCTCTGTCATGTTGACACTGGTCCACTACCAGGTCATGTGTCTTCTCAGTCATGTTGACACTGGTCTACTACCAGGTCATGTGTCTTCTCTGTCATGTTGACACTGGTCCACTACCAGGTCATGTGTCTTCTCAGTCATGTTGACACTGGTCTACTACCAGGTCATGTGTCTTCTCTGTCATGTTGACACTGGTCCACTACCAGGTCATGTGTCTTCTCAGTCATGTTGACACTGGTCTACTACCAGGTCATGTGTCTTCTCAGTCATGTTGACACTGGTCTACTACCAGGTCATGTGTCTTCTCAGTCATGTTGACACTGGTCTACTACCAGGTCATGTGTCTTCTCAGTCAGGTTGACACTGGTCCACTACCATTGCTTTATTGTATTGTTGTTCTCATTAATATTGTTGTTGTAGTTGTTGTTAATGGTAATCCCATGTCCACTACTACTATTATTATTGCTGTTGGTATATATATATATATATATTTTTTTTTTTCTTCAATATGTATACTTTGACAATGTAAGTAATAAGGAACTTGCCATGTCAATTGAATTGAATTGAGAGAGAGAGAGAGAGAGCTTTGCTTTGGCAATGTTAACACATGTTTCCCATGCCAATAAAGCCCCTTGAATTGAATTGAATTGAATTGAGAGAGACCGACCGACTCGACCAACCGACCGACCGACCCACCGACCGACTCACCGACCGACCGACCGACCGACCAACCGAGAGATTTAGATCTTTTGCACAGATTCTGTCAACATGGGCCCTGACAACAAAAAGAATGGTGGAACACAACTACAAATTCCATCTGTAAACCGTCGCCCTAGAGCACACACAAACAATACAAACCTCAGACTAAACATCAGCACAACAGGTAACTTCCACAAAGCTGTGAAAGACCTGAGAGACAAGGCAAAAAGGAACATAAAATTAGGATCAATTAGGATCTAAAAATACTTGAATCAGTTACATAACCAATTGCCCTTTATGGTTGTGAGGTGTGGGGTCCGCACACCAAACAAGAAATAAAAGATAATTACTTGACAAATTTGAAAAAAATAAACAAAAAAACAGAGAAAACTGTAATGCTATTTTTCCCCAAACAGAGAGTACACAGCGGCAGAATACCTGACCACTGTGACTGACCCAAAATTAAGGAAAGCTTTGACTATGTACAGACTCAGTGAGCATAGCCTTGCTATTGAGAAAGGCTGCTGTAGGCAGACATGGCTCTCAAGAGAAGACAGGCCATGTGCTCACTGACCACAAAATGGGGTGGAAACTGAGCTGCACTTCCTAACCTCCTGCCCAATGTATGACCATATTAGAGACACATATTTCCTTCAGATTACACAGATCCACAAAGAATTAGAAAACAAACCCGATTTTGATAAAAAGTCCCATATCTACTGGGTGAAATACCACAGTGTGCCATCACAGCAGCAAGATTTGTGACCTTTTGCTACAAGAAAAGAGCAACCAGTGAAGAACAAACACCATTGTAAATACAACCCATATTTATTTTTATTTTTTTTGCCTTTACCTCCTTTATCTCACCTCATTTGCTCACATCGTATATAGACTTGTTTATACTGTATTATTGACTGTATGTTTGTTTTACTCCATGTGTAACTCTGTGTCGTTGTATGTGTCGAACTGCTTTGCTTTATCTTGGCCAGGTCGCAATTGTAAATGAGAACTTGTTCTCAACTTGCCTACCTTGTTAAATAAAGGTGAAATAAAATAAAATAAATAAATAAAAAAATGTTTATTTTTAGTCTGTTTACTGTAAAAAAAAATCTTGAGAGGGGGAGAGAGACAGAGAGAGAGAGAGGGAGAGAGAGAGAGACGGAGAGACGGAGAGGGGGAGAGAGAGGGGGAGAGACGGGGAGAGAGAGAGAGAGACGGAGAGAGAGAGAGAGAGAGAGAGAGAGAGAGCACCCGCTTAGATGTGGGTCAGCTGGTCATACATTGGGTCGGCTGGTTCTGAGAGAGAGAGAGCACCCGCTTAGATGTGGGTCAGCTGGTCATACATTGGGTCGGCTGGTTCTGTATTGGGTCAGTTGGTTCTGTATTGGGTCAGCTGGTTCTGTATTGGGTCAGCTGGTTCTACATTGGGTCAGCTGGTTCTACATTGAGACAGCTGGTTCTACAATGGGTCCGCTGGTTCTACATTGGGTCAGCTGGTTCTACATTGGGTCAGCTGGTTCTACATTGGGGTCAGCTGGTTCTACATTGGGTCAGCTGGTTCTGCATTGGGTCAGCTGGTTCTACATTGGGTCAGCTGATTCTACATTGAGACAGCTGGTTCTACATTGGGTCCGCTGGTTCTACATTGAGACAGCTGGTTTTTTTATTGGGTCAGCTGGTTCTACATTGGGGTCAGCTGGTTCTGCATTGGGTCAGCTGGTTCTGCATTGGGTCAGCTGGTTCTGTATTGGGTCATCTGGTTCTGTATTGGGTCAATGGTTCTGTATTGGGTCAACTGGTTCTGCATTGGGTCATCTGGTTCAACATTGGATCAGCTGGTTCTGTATTGGGTCAGTTGTTTCTGTATTGGGTCAGCTGGTTCTGCATTGGGTCTGCTGGTTCTATATTGGATCAGCTGGTTCTGCATTGGGTCAACTGGTTCTGCATTGGGTCAACTGGTTCTACATTGGGTCAGTTGGTTCTGCATTGGGTCAGCTGGTTCTACATTGGGTCAGCTGGTTCTACATTGGGGTCAGCTGGTTCTACATTGGGGTCAGCTGGTTCTACATTGGGTCCGCTGGTTCTACATTGGGGTCAGCTGGTTCTGCATTGGGTCTGCTGGTTCTGCATTGGGTCAACTGGTTCTGCATTGGGTCAGCTGGTTCTACATTGGGTCAGCTGGTTCTGCATTGGGTCAGCTGGTTCTGTATTGGGTCAGCTGGTTCTACATTGGGTCAGCTGGTTCTGTATTGGGTCAGCTGGTTCTGCATTGGGTCAGCTGGTTCTGTATTGGGTCAACTGGTTCTGCATTGGGTCAACTGGTTCTACATTGGGTCAGTTGGTTCTGCATTGGGTCAGCTGGTTCTACATTGGGTCAGCTGGTTTTACATTGGGGTCAGCTGGTTCTACATTGGGGTCAGCTGGTTCTGCATTGGGTCTGCTGGTTCTGTATTGGGTCAGCTGGTTCTGCATTAGGTCATCTGGTTCTGTATTGGGTCAACTGATTCTGTATTGGGTCAACTGGTTCAACATTGGATCAGCTGGTTCTGTATTGGGTCAGTTGTTTCTGTATTGGGTCAGCTGGTTCTGCATTGGGTCTGCTGGTTCTATATTGGATCAGCTGGTTCTGCATTGGGTCAACTGGTTCTGCATTGGGTCAACTGGTTCTACATTGGGTCAGTTGGTTCTGCATTGGGTCAGCATGTTCTACATTGGGTCAGCTGGTTCTACATTGGGGTCAGCTGGTTCTACATTGGGGTCAGCTGGTTCTGCATTGGGTCTGCTGGTTCTGTATTGGGTCATCTGGTTCTGTATTGGGTCAACTGGTTCTGTATTGGGTCAACTGGTTCAACATTGGATCAGCTGGTTCTGTATTGGGTCAGTTGGTTCTGTATTGGGTCAGCTGGTTCTGCATTGGGTCTGCTGGTTCTACATTGGATCAGCTGGTTCTGCATTGGGTCAACTGGTTCTGCATTGGGTCAGCTGGTTCTACATTGGGTCAGCTGGTTCTGCATTGGGTCAGCTGGTTCTGTATTGGGTCAGCTGGTTCTACATTGGGTCAGCTGGTTCTGTATTGGGTCAGCTGGTTCTGCATTGGGTCAGCTGGTTCTGTATTGGGTCAACTGGTTCTGCATTGGGTCAACTGGTTCTACATTGGGTCAGTTGGTTCTGCATTGGGTCAGCTGGTTCTACATTGGGTCAGCTGGTTTTACATTGGGGTCAGCTGGTTCTACATTGGGGTCAGCTGGTTCTGCATTGGGTCTGCTGGTTCTGTATTGGGTCAGCTGGTTCTGCATTGGGTCATCTGGTTCTGTATTGGGTCAACTGATTCTGTATTGGGTCAACTGGTTCAACATTGGATCAGCTGGTTCTGTATTGGGTCAGTTGTTTCTGTATTGGGTCAGCTGGTTCTGCATTGGGTCTGCTGGTTCTATATTGGATCAGCTGGTTCTGCATTGGGTCAACTGGTTCTGCATTGGGTCAACTGGTTCTACATTGGGTCAGTTGGTTCTGCATTGGGTCAGCATGTTCTACATTGGGTCAGCTGGTTCTACATTGGGGTCAGCTGGTTCTACATTGGGGTCAGCTGGTTCTGCATTGGGTCTGCTGGTTCTGTATTGGGTCATCTGGTTCTGTATTGGGTCAACTGGTTCTGTATTGGGTCAACTGGTTCAACATTGGATCAGCTGGTTCTGTATTGGGTCAGTTGGTTCTGTATTGGGTCAGCTGGTTCTGCATTGGGTCTGCTGGTTCTACATTGGATCAGCTGGTTCTGCATTGGGTCAACTGGTTCTGCATTGGGTCAGCTGGTTCTACATTGGGTCAGCTGGTTCTGCATTGGGTCAGCTGGTTCTGTATTGGGTCAGCTGGTTCTACATTGGGTCAGCTGGTTCTGTATTGGGTCAGCTGGTTCTGTATTGGGTCAGCTGGTTCTGTATTGGACCAGTAATCTACCTGACTAGCTTGGATCAGCAGAGACCCAGAGACAGACAGGGAACGCAGAAGATGCAGAGCCTAAATGTATGCAGTCAAAGGTACTGATTCAACAAACTCTGTGGGTACCAGCCAGTCCTAATCAGACAGTAGTGCGGCCCTGATTGGATCAACCCTGTTCTGACCAGGCCTGATTGGACCAACACAGTTCTAACCAGGCCTGATTGGACCTACCATAAGTTTTCTCACTGACATCAGTCTCGCTCTGTTGGTCAGCATCTTCCTCCTCCGCTCCCCTCCCCTCACCTCACCTCTCCTCACTCCCCTCACCTCATCTCTCCTCCCACCCCTCAACTCTCCTCACTCCGCTCCCCTCACCTCATCTCTCCTCACTCCCCTCACCTCATCTCTCCTCACTCCCCTCACCTCTCCTCCCACAAAGGTACCTCATCTCTCCTCACTCCCCTCCCCTCACATCTCCTCACTCCGCTCCCCTCACCTTATCTCTCCTCACTCCCCTCACCTCTCCTCCCACAAAGGTACCTCATCTCTCCTCACTCCCCTCCCCTCACCTCTCCTCCTACCCCTCTCCTCTCCTCACTCCCCTCACCTCTCCTCTCCTCACTCCCCTCACCTCTCCTCTCCTCACCTCTCCTCTCCTCACTCCCCTCACCTCATCTTCCCTCACCTCTTCTCTTGAGAAATTCCCCAAAGTTCCCTGACGCTTCCCAAGGTACCTTTGTCTATTGAAAGGCCCTAATTACTGTCAGCCTGCTGGAGAGGAAGCTACACCTACTCCATCCTCCATCCACTCTCTGCCAAATGAAATAAAGGCCCAATTATTGATAAATGAAGAGTGTTTTTTGCTGGAGCTTTGCCCCGAGTGGAGCTGTGCATCTGTCGCTGTGGAAGGGCTGTGCTCGGCCTGCAGGACTCATTCATGTGAGACACAGCATCCTGGGCATTCATCATGCATCTATAGGGGTGTTCTCTCTCTCTCTCTCTCTCTGTCTCTCTGTCTCTGTCTCTGTCTCTGTCTCTGTCTCTGTCTCTCTCTCTCTCTCTCTCTCTGTCTCTCTGTCTCTCTCTCTCTCTCTCTCTCTCTCTCTCTCTCTCTCTCTCTCTCTCTCTCTCTCTCTCTCTGTCTCTCTCTCTCTCTCTCTGTCTCTCTGTCTCTCTCTCTCTGTCTGTCTGTCTCTCTGTCTCTCTCTCTCTCTGTCTCTCTGTCTCTCTCTCTCTCTCTGTCTGTCTCTCTGTCTCTCTGTCTCTCTCTCTCTCTTTGTCTCTCTGTCTCTCTCTCTCTCTGTCAATTCAATTAAATTCAATTTGCTTTATTGGCATGACACATTGCCAAAGCTTATTTTGGATATTTACAATATATTTATATATATAAAAATTATTTTATTTACAATATACAGTAACAACAATAACCAAGTGTCAAAATAACCACACATTGAACAATAACAGTAAGCATACAGTAGAGGACATGTGCAGGTTGATTGGTCTGTCATACACTGTCCCTCATCTTAAGGCAGGCAGCAATGTAGTGCACTGCCAACCCACTGCTCTCTTCGTCCTCCCCCAACAGGATGGGAAGTCTATTCTCATCAAGAGGTCTTTGAAACCTTGAATAAGGGTTTCAAATTTGGGGAAATGACACTCTCTAATTGTTTTATATTTTTTCACATTTTGTCAGGAAATGCAGCTCCGTCTCAGGTTCTGCTGTGGTGCTGTGGTTGCACAGCCTTTCCTCTACAGGGAGCCAGGTTTTCCTGTGTCTACCCTTCTCAATGGCAAGGCTGCGCTCACTGAGCCTGTACTTTGTCAAGGTTTTTCTAAGGGTTTGATCAGTAACCATGGTCAAATATTTAGCCACAGTGTACTGTCCATTTAGGGCCAGATAGCACTGCATTTTGCTTTGTGTTTGTGTTTGTGTTTCCCAATAAGCAATGTAGTTTTATTTTGTCTGTGTTGTAATTTGTTTTATTCTGATTGATTGGATGTTCTGGTCCTGAGGCTTCAGTGTGTTAGTAGAACAGGTTAGTGAACTCAGCCCCAGGACCAGCTGGATGAGGGTTAGTAGAACGGGTTAGTGAACTCAGCCCCAGGACCAGCTGGATGGGGGACTGAGGCTTCAGTGTTTCCTAGAACAGGTTAGTGAACTCAGCCCCAGGACCAGCTGGATGCAGTGGGCACTGAGGCTTTCAGTGTGTTAGTAGAACAGGTTTTCCTGTGAACTCAGCCCTTCAGGACCAGCTGGATGAGGGGACTGAGGCTTCAGTGTTTTAGTAGAACAGGTTTGAACTCAGCCCCAGGACCAGCTGGATGAAATACTGAGGCTTCAGTGTAGTAGAACAGGTTAGTGAACTCAGCCCCAGGACCAGCTGGTGTTTGTGTTTGTGTTTCCCAATAAGCATAGTTTTATTTTGGACTGAGGCTTCAGTGTGTTTTAGAACAGGTTAGTGAACTCAGCCCCAGGACCAGCTGGATGGGGGACTGAGGCTTCAGTGTGTTAGTAGAACAGGATAGTGAACTCAGCCCCAGGACCAGCTGGATGAGGGTCCTGAGGATTCAGTGTGTTAGTAGAACAGGTTAGTGAACTCAGCCCCAGGACCAGCTGGATGAGGGTCCTGAGGCTTCAGTGTGTTAGTAGAACAGGTTAGTGAACTCAGCCCCAGGACCAGCTGGATGAGGGTCCTGAGGCTTCAGTGTGTTAGTAGAACAGGTTAGTGAACTCAGCCCCAGGACCAGCTGGATGAGGGGACTGAGGCATCAGTGTGTTAGTAGAACTGGTTAGTGATCTCAGGACCAGCTGGATGAGGGGACTGAGGCTTCAGTGTGTTAGTAGAACAGGTTTGTGAACTCAGCCCCAGGACCAGCTGGATGAGGGGACTGAGGCTTCAGTGTGTTAGTAGAACAGGTTAGTGAACTCAGCCCCAGGACCAGCTGGATGAGGGGACTGAGGTTTCAGTGTGTTAGTAGAACAGGTTAGTGAACTCAGCCCCAGGACCAGCTGGATGAGGGGACTGAGGCTTCAGTGTGTTAGTAGAACAGGTTAGTGAACTCAGCCCCAGGACCAGCTGGATGAGGGGACTGAGGCTTCAGTGTGTTAGTAGAACAGGTTTGTGAACTCAGCCCCAGGACCAGCTGGATGAGGGGACTGAGGCTTCAGTGTGTTAGTAGAACAGGTTAGTGAACTCAGCCCCAGGACCAGCTGGATGAGGGGACTCTTTTCTTTGCTCAGCTCTTGGCATTGCAGGGCTTGGTAATGATATGAGAGGGGGCCACTGTATTTTAGATGTTTCCAAAACTTAATTGCTCTTTTATGAGTTTTTATTATTAGTGGATATTGGCCTAATTCTGCCCTGCATGCAGTGTTTGTAGTTTTCCTCTGGACATGTAGGAGAATCCTACAGAACTCTGCATGCAATGTTTCAATGGAGTGTTTGTCCCATTTGATGAAATCTTGTTTTGCAAGTGGACCCCACACCTCGCTGCCTCAAAGTGCAATTGGTGCAATTGACATATTCAATTAGTTTTAGCCAAATTTTAATAGGTATTTCAATTTGAATTAGCTTTTTAATGGCGTAGAATGGCATCGCTAATTCCTCTTGTTTAGATTTGTTTTGTTTTTTTTCCAGTTTTTCCAGAAGTTGTTTGTGTTTATGGCCTCCTCAATCAGTGTCAGCTGCTTGCTGTTTTGGTTCTGAGTGTATAGAGTTTTAAAGTCTCACAGTCTCTCTCTCTCTTTCCCTCTGCCTCTCTCTGTCTCTCCCCCTCTCTCTCTCTCTCTCTCTGTCTCTCCCTCTCTCTCTCTCTCTCTCTTCCTCCCTCTCTCTCTCTCTCCCTCTCACCCTCTCTCTGTCTCTCTCTCTCTCTGTCTCTCTCTCTCTCGCTCTCTCTCTCTATCTCTCTCTCTCACTCTCTCTCAATCCAATTCAATTCAAGGGCTTTATTGGCATGGGAAACGTGTTAACATTGCCAAAGCAAGTAAGGTAGATAATATATAAAGTGAAATTAACAGTAGACATCACACATACAGAAGTTTCAAAACAATAAAGACATTACAAATGTCATATTATATATATACAGTGTTTTTACAATGTACAAATGGTAAAGGACACAAGATAAAATAAATAAGCATAGATATGGGTTGTATTTATAATGGTGTGTGTTCTTCACTGGTTGCCCTTTTCTCGTGGCAACATGTCACAAATCTTGCTGCTCTGATGGCACACTGTGGAATTTCACCCAGTAGATATGGGAGTTTTTCAAAATTGGATTTGTTTTCAAATTCTTTGTGGATCTGTGTAATCTGAGGGAAATATGTCTCTCTAATATGGTCATACATTGGGCAGGAGGTTAGGAAGTGCAGCTCAGTTTCCACTTAATTTTGTGGGCAGTGAGCACATAGCCTGTCTTCTCTTGAGAGCCATGTCTGCCTACGGCGGCCTTTCTCAATAGCAAGGCTATGCTCGCTGAGTCTGTACATAGTCAAAGCTTTCCTTAATTTTGGGTCAGTCACAGTGGTCAGGTATTCTGCCGCTGTGTACTCTCTGTTTAGGGCCAAATAGCATTCTAGTTTGCTCTGTTTTTTTGTTAATTCTTTCCAATTTGTCAAGTAATTATCTTTTTGTTTTCTCATGATTTGGTTGGGTCTAATTGTGCTGCTGTCCTGGGGCTCTGTAGGGTGTGTTTGTGAACAGAGCCCCAGGACCAGCTTGCTTAGGGGACTCTTCTCCACGTTCATCTCTCTGTAGGTGATGGCTTTGTTGTGGAAGGTTTGGGAATCGCTTCCTTTTAGGTGGTTATAGAATTTAACAGCTCTTTTCTGGATTTTGATAATTTGTGGGTAACGGCCTAATTCTGCTCTGCATGCATTATTTGGTGTTCTACGTTGTACATGGAGGATATTTTTGCAGAATTCTGCGTGCAGAGTCTCAATTTGGTGTTTGTCCCATTTTGTGAAGTCTTGGTTGGTGAGCGGACCCCAGACCTCACAACCATAAAGGGCAATGGGCTCTATGACTGATTCAAGTATTTTTAGCCAAATCCTAATTGGTATTTTGAAATTTATGTTCCTTTTTATGGCATAGAATGCCCTTCTTGCCTTGTCTCTCAGATCGTTCACAGCTTTGTGGAAGTTACCTGTGGCGCTGATGTTTAGGCCAAGGTATGTATAGTTTTTTGTGTGCTCTAGGGCAACAGTGTCTAGATGGAATTTGTATTTGTGGTCCTGGTGACTGGACCTTTTTTGGAACACCATTATTTTGGTCTTACTGAGATTTACTGTCAGGGCCCAGGTCTGACAGAATCTGTGCATAAGATCTAGGTGCTGCTGTAGGCCCTCCTTGGTTGGTGACAGAAGCACCAGATCATCAGCAAACAGCAGACATTTGACTTCAGATTCTAGTAGGGTGAGGCCGGGGGCTGCAGACTTTTCTAGTGCCCGCGCCAGTTCGTTGATATATATGTTGAAGAGGGTGGGACTTAAGCTGCATCCCTGTCTAACCCCACGACCCTGTGTGAAGAAATGTGTGTTTTTTGCCAATTTTAACCGCACACTTGTTGTTTGTGTACATGGATTTTATGATGTTGTATGTTTTACCCCCAACACCACTTTCCATCAGTTTGTATAGCAGACCCTCATGCCAAATTGAGTCGAAGGCTTTTTTGAAATCAACAAAGCATGAGAAGACTTTGCCTTTGTTTTGGTTTGTTTGGTTGTCAATTAGGTTGTGCAGGGTGAATACATGGTCTGTTGTACGGTAATTTGGTAAAAAGCCAATTTGACATTTGCTCAGTACATTGTTTTCATTGAGGATGTGTACGAGTCTGCTGTTAATGATAATGCAGAGGATTTTCCCAAGGTTACTGTTGACGCATATTCCACGGTAGTTATTGGGGTCAAATTTGTCTCCATTTTTGTGGATTGGGGTGATCAGTCCTTGGTTACAAATATTGGGGAAGATGCCAGAGCTAAGGATGATGTTAAAGAGTTTTAGTATAGCCAATTGGAATTTGTTGTCTGTTCGTTTCGGTAGCCAAATGTGATGTACAAAACGGAGCGATTTCTCCTACACAAAGACGCTTTCAGGAAAAACTGCACATTTGCTATGTAACTGAGAGTCTCCTCTATTTGATCATTTCATTGAGGATACCATCAACACCTCAGGCCTTTTTGGGTTGGAGGGTTTTTATTTTGTCCTGTAACTCATTCAATGTAATTGGAGAATCCAGTGGGTTCTGGTAGTCTTTAATAGTTGATTCTAAGATCTGTATTTGATCATGTATATGTATTTGCTCTTTATTCTTTGTTATTGAGCCAAAAAGATTGGAGAAGTGGTTTACCCATACATCACCATTTTGGATAGATTATTCTTCGTGTTGTTGTTTGTTTAGTGTTTTCCAATTTTCCCAGAAGTGGTTAGAGTCTATGGATTCTTCAATTACATTGAGCTGATTTCTGACATGCTGTTCCTTCTTTTTCCGTATTGTATTTCTGTATTGTTTTAGTGATTCACCATAGTGAAGGCGTAGACTCAGGTTTTCCGGGTCTCTATGTTTTTGGTTGGACAGGTTTCTCAATTTCTTTCTTAGATTTTTGCATTCTTCATCAAACCAATTGTCATTGTTGTTAATTTTCTTTGGTTCTCTATTTGAGATTTTTAGATTTGATAGGGAAGCTGAGAGGTCAAATATACTGTTGAGATTTTCTACTGCCAAGTTTACACCTCTCTCTCTCTCTCTCTCTCTCTCTCTCTCTCTCTCTCTCTCAATTCAATTCCATTCAAGGGGCTTTATTGGCATGGGAAACATGTGTTAACACTGCCAAAGCAAGTGAGGTAGATAATATATAAAGTGAATATATAAAGTGAAATAAACAATAAAAATGAACAGTAAACATTACACATAATTGGGCAGGAGGTTAGGAAGTGCAGCTCAGTTTCCACCTCATTTTGTGGGCAGTGAGCACATAGCCTGTCTTCTCTTGAGAGCCATGTCTGCCTATGGCGGCCTTTCTCAATAGCAAGGCTATGCTCATTGAGTCTGTACATAGTCAAAGCTTTCCTTAATTTTGGGTCAGTCACAGTGGTCAGGTATTCTATCGACCCATATCAAAATTGTCTGTACTGTCAAAGGTACTGGAGTCCTTAGTTAGTAGGCAGCTAACCTCTTGAAACTCCCCATCCCGGATCCGGGATCGTAACTAAAGCCTCAGGCTCATTAGCAAAACGCAAAGTTAACTGAACGTTTTCTGAAAATCGCAAATAAAATGAAAATAATGCGCCTACTCTCAAGCTTAGCCTTTTCTTAACAACACTATCATCTCAGATTTTCAAAATATGCTTTTGAACCATAGCAATTCACTAATTTGTGTAAGAGTATGCTAAGCTAGCTTAGCATTTTGAGTAGCATTTAGCACGCAACATTTTCACAAAAAACAGATAACCAAATAAATAAAATCATCTACCTTTGAAGAGCTTCGGATGTTTTCAATGAGGAGACTCTCAGTTACATAGCAAATGTGCAGTTTTTCCTGAAAGCGTCTTTGTGTAGGAGAAATCGCTCCGTTTTGTACATCACATTTGGCTACCGAAACGAACCGAAAATTCAGTCACCTACAGCGTCAAACATTTTCCGAATTAACTCCATAATATCGACCGAAACATGGCAAACGTTGTTTGGAATCAATCCTCAAGGTGTTTTTTCACATATCTCTTCATTGATATATCGTTCGTGGAAGCCTGCTTTCTTCTCTAAATTCCATGGAAAAATACTTGCAGCTGAGTTTTGCGCACCAATTTCGGCGCAGGACACCGGGCGGACACCTGGTAAATGTGGTCTCTTATGGTCAATCTTCCAATGATATGCCTACAAATACGTCACAATGCTGCAGACACCTTGGGGAAACGACAGAATGGGCAGGGTCGTTCCTCTCGCATTCACAGCCATATAAGGAGACAATGGAAAACGGAGCCTCAAAAATCCTGCTCATTTCCTGGATGCCGTCTCATCTTGGTTTTGCCTGTAGCTCACGTTCTAGGGCACGCACAGAGAATATCTTTGCAGTTCTGGACACGTCAGAGTGTTTTCTTTCCAAAGCTACCAATTATATGCATAGTCAAGCATCTTTTTGTGACAAAATATTGCGCTTAAAACGGGCACGTCTTTTTATCCAAAAATTATATAGCGCCCCCAGAGTTTCAACAGGCTAAAGGCCTACCACCACGAAAACAACACCTTAAATGGAATGCAATCAGGTTTTAGATCTGTCCAACAGCACTGTTTCAGCAACATTGAAGGTTTTAAATGACATCCACTGTGCTCTTGATAAGAAATTACATTGTGTTGTCTTTCTTTATTGATTTGTCAAAGGCATTTGACACAGTGGACCATGCTGTGTTAGTGCAAAGGTTAAAATGTTGTGGAATTACTGGTCATGCTCTAGATTGGTTTATAAATTACCGATCAAATCGTACACAATGTGTATTGGCGGATGGTTGTAAATCTGAGTCCCTCGGGGTGTCCCGCAAGGTTCTATTTTGGGCCCACTGTTGTTCATTTTGTATATCAACAACATTGGGGATCAGCGGATGTACATTTTTATGCAGATGATACTGTTCTTGATTCAAGTGGTAGTAGCTGATCTTTACCTTTTTGAAAATGCCCAAAGAGCATTTTACATCATACAACGGAATCTGTATGATTTATAGCTGGTTCTAAATTCAGGTAAAACAAAATGCAATGGTATTTTCAAATGTCAGGCATGTTACTAATCGTGTCATTGCTACATTGGCTGGACATACTACAGAGCAAGTTGAAGTGTACACATATTTGGGTTTGCGGGTTGATGACAAGCTGAGATTCACTGTGCATGTAGAGAACTCAAACTGAGAAAAGGTTTTTATTACCGGCATCAGGCTTGTTTTTCTCTGGAGGCCGGGAAGGAGCTGCTACAATGTACATTACTGGCATCAGGCTTGTTTTTCTCTGTACATTACTGGCAGGCTTGTTTTTCTCTGGAGGCCGGGAAGGAGCTGCTACAATGTACATTACTGGCATCAGGCTTGTTTTTCTCTGGAGGCAGGGAAGGAGCAGCTACAATGTACATTACTGGCATCAGGCTTGTTTTTCTCTGGAGGCAGGGAAGGAGCAGCTACAATGTACATTACTGGCATCAGGCTTGTTGTTCTCTGGAGGCCAGGAAGGAGCTGGTATGATGTACATTACTGGCATCAGGCTGATGTACATTACTGGCATCAGGCTTGTTCTCTGTGGTATGATGTACATTACTGGCATCAGGCTTGTTGTTCTCTGGAGGCAGCGAAGGAGCTGCTACGATGTACATTATTGTCGGTTTTAGATTGTAGTGATGTTATATATATGCAGGCCTCAGCCACTACCCTGAGAGCACTTGATTCAGTGTATCGTGTAGCCCTCAGGTTCATTACAAATCAGAAACGTCTAACACATCATTGTGATATCTACAGCACTGTTGGCTGGTCGTCATTGACCTTGCCTAGGCTTAAACACTGGTATACACTGATTTATAAGGCCATATTGGATAAAATGCAATTTTATCTCTGTTCTTTGTTAATCAGGTCGGTAAATAAATATCAATTACGGTCCCATTCTCATTTGCTTCTAACAGAACCAAGAATTAGAACAGGTCATGGTCGAAATAGTATTAGTTTCTCAGCTCCTTGGTCCTGGAATTCTCTCCTGACCATTTTAAAATGTGATGTGTAATATGTGATCTAGTTTCATTGGTGGAGTTTAAACACTTGATCGATGTATATATCATAGAAGAGTGTGATTGTTTTTAGGCCAGCTGTTTTTAGCCAAGATGTTTGTGTTTTTAATGTAAAATGTTTTTGTTGTACTGTATGTGTGTTTATAGTTTTGTTTAATGTTGTGTTAGTGTATGTCAGTTGTTTTGTCTGGAACGTTGTTCCCTCTGCTGCTATTGGACCAGGTCTCTCTTTGAAAAGAGATGTTATCTCAATGAGAAAAAACCTGTATAAATAAAGATGAAATAAAAAATGTATAAAAGTAGTCTAGAGTACTACCACCAAGAGATGAGCTCTATGCGTACCTACTATAGGTGTTCCCTATTGAAATCTACCATTGACTATGCACATACCCATCGTGCAACAGAGCTCTATGCGTACCGACTATAGGTGTCCCCTATTGAAACCTACCATTGACTATGTACATACCCATCGTGCAACAGAGCTGCAGGAGTTTTTGTTGGTTATGTTGTCATAGTTGTGCCTAGGGGGGAATATGGGGGAGGGAATGCTGTCACCTGCAGGCAGGTGTTTGTCCCCCTGTGTGCTGAGGGTGTCAGGTTCTTGTCCAGTTCTGGCATTTAGGTCGCCACGGACTAGTACATGTCACTGGTGCCTGGAAATGATTGATTTCCCCCTCCAGGATGGAGAAGCTGTCTTCATTATAGTATGGGGATTCTAGTGGGGGGATATAAGTAGCACACAGGAGGACATTTTTCTCTGTTAAGATTATTTCCTTTTGAATTTCTAGCCAAATGTAAAATGTTCCTGTTTTGATTAATTTAATGGAGTGAGTTAGGTCTGCTCTATACCAAAATAGCATACTCCCTGAGTCCCTTCCCTGTTTCACACCTGGTAGTTGGGTGGATGGAACTACCAGCTCTCTGTAACCTAGAGGGCAACCAGTGGGTCTGTCTCCTCTATACCACCCACCTGGTAGTGTGGTGGATGGAACTACCAGCTCTCTGTAACCTAGAGGGCAACCAGTGGGTCCATCTCCTCTATACCACCCACCTGGTAGTGTGGTGGATGGGACTACCAGCTCTCTGTAACCTAGAGGGCAACCAGTGGGTCCATCTCCTCTATACCACCCACCTGGTAGTGTGGTGGATGGGACTACCAGCTCTCTGTAACCTAGAGGGCAACAGTGGGTCAGTCTCCTCTATACCAGGTTTCTTGTCCAGGCTCCTGCTCTTTTGGCCAAAGGCAGATGACCTCAGGCCTTGGATATTCCAGGATGATAATAGTGAAGGATTTGTGTTCCATAAAGTGTCCAATGTTGTTGGCTGTGTGGTTTGGCCTCAGGTCAGTAAGTGTGAGCAGACCCTAATGACCATCTTGGACATGCCATTGGCTTGGGCTAGTGTAAGTGGACCTGGTCATAAAAGTCCAGGGTGGAGTGGTGGGCCAGAAAAACACTTCACGGGAAATACTTGCATTTACACGTCACCCGCTGTATGGTAGCAGGGTGGAAGTCTTTTCGTGGTAGCAGGGTGGAAGTCTTTTCGTGGTAGCAGGGTGGAAGTCTTTTCGTGGTAGCAGGGTGGAAGTCTTTTCGTGGTAGCAGGGCGGAAGTCTTTTCGTGGTAGCAGGGCGGAAGTCTTTTCGTGGTAGCAGGGTGGAAGTCTTTTCGTGGTAGCAGGGTGGAAGTCTTTTCGTGGTAGCAGGGTGGAAGTCTTTTCGTGGTAGCAGGGTGGAAGTCTTTTCGTGGTAGCAGGGTGGAAGTCTTTTCGTGGTAGCAGGGTGGAAGTCTTTTCGTGGTAGCAGGGGAAAGTAGAAGAAGCGTTTTCAATCACTCCCTTGAGTGGCCACCCTTTTCCTGCTGTGCTCTCAGGTTGTTTGTGCCTGTGTGTATTACTATGTGGCTGGGTGACCCTCGTTGGCTCTCAAATCAAATCAAAATTTAAAAAATGTGTCACATACACATGGTTAGCAGATGTTAATGCGAGTGTAGCGAAATGCTTGTGCTTCTAGTTCCGACAATGCAGTAATAACCAACGAGTAATCTAACCTAACAATTTCACAACTACCTTATACACACAAGTGTAAAGGGATGAGGAATATGTACATGAAAATATATGAATGAGTGATGGTACAGAACGGCATAGGCAACATGAAGTAGATGGTACCTCAGGAGGCTGAAGAAATTCGGCTTGTCACCAAAAGCACTCACAAACTTCTACAGATGCACAATCGAGAGCATCCTGGCGGGCTGTATCACCGCCTGGTACGGCAACTGCTCCGCCCACAACCGTAAGGCTCTCCAGAGGGTAGTGAGGTCTGCACAACGCATCACCGGGGGCAAACTACCTGCCCTCCAGGACACCTACACCACCCGATGTTACAGGAAGGCCATAAAGATCATCAAGGACAACAACCACCCGAGCCACTGCCTGTTCACCCCGCTATCATCCAGAAGGCAAGGTCAGTACAGGTGCATCAAAGCTGGGACCATGAGACTGAAAATCAGCTTCTATCTCAAGGCCATCAGCCTGTTAAACAACAACCACTAACATTGAGTGGCTGCTGCCAACACACTGACTCAACTCCAGCCACTTCAATAATGGGAATTGATGGGAAATTATGTAAAATATATCACTAGCCACTTTAAACAATGCTACCTAATATAATGTTTACATACCCTACATTATTCATCTCATATGTGTACGTATATACTGTACTCTATATCATCTACTGCATCTTTATGTAATACATGTATCACTAGCCACTTTAAACTATGCCACTTTATGTTTACATACCCTACATTACTCATCTCACATGTATATACTGTACTCGATACCATCTACTGTATCTTGCCTATGACGCTCTGTACCATCACTCATTCATATCTTTATGTACATATTCTTTATCCCTTTACACTTGTGTGTATAAGGTAGTAGTTTTGGAATTGTTAGGTTAGATTACGTACTGCATTGTCGGAACTAGAAGCACAAGCATTTCGCTACACTCGCATTACCATCTGCTAACCGTGTGTATGTGACAAATAACATTTGATTTGATTTATCTCTCCGGGGAGAGTTTCCATTTTTTATTTCCCTTTTTTCTAGTCGGTTCGAGGCCAAGGGGAGGAGATTGGGATTGGGATGGCCCATATTGACTGGATTATCATGTCAATCCCGAGATTATCTCCCAATGAGATTTGAGTTTAACCTATTACTGTAAATAATGCTACTGCTGCTGATTAATAATCTGAGAGCCGACCACTGAGTAACGATTATATAATTACTAAAAGCAATTTATTACATAATGCTTTACAGCAACATCAACAATAATAATTATTGTTTATGATAACATTAATAACGCAGTAAATGACTCTGGGCAAATTGTGCTTCTGATACAGCCTGGATTCCAACCAGTGTGTCTGTAGTGATACCTCCAGCACTGAGATGTAGTGTCTTAGACTGCTGTACCACTTGGGAGCAAGGCACTTAACCCCCCCACAGCATCTGTTCTCTGGGAGCCTGTGTGGCAGTCCCCCTGCATCTCTCCAAAACCTGTACAGTGGGTATCATAAGTATTCACCCCCTTGGATTTCTTCACATTTTGTTGTCGGATTAAAATTGATTTAATTCTACAATTTTGCCAATTATCTACACAAAATAGTCTGCAATCTCAAAGTGGAAGAAACTTTTTTATTTTTTAACATGAATGAAAAATAAAACACAAATATACCTTGAATTAGGTAAGTATTCACCCCCCCCTGGATCAGTACATGTTAGAATCACCTTTGGCAGCAGTTACAGCTGTGAGTCTTTCTGGGTAAGTCTCTAAATAAGATATTTATGTGAAGGACATCATGCTGCTGGTTTAGCAAGTACCACTTCATCCCAATTCAGCCCATATCTGGCGTGAACTCAGGACGTCTGCTCGGTAGCCCTCCTGATCCATCTAATCAGTCAGCGCCATGCGAGAAGCTATTTGCTGTGGGGACACCTCAGGCCGAGGAGTAAAATTCACACATCCCCATTCACATTGGCACACCTGGAGTGTGTAAATTATTACATTACTATTCAGATTATTTGCCCGTTATTCTTTTCAAATTTCTCGAAGCTCTGTCAACCGAAGGGTTGCTGGTTTGAATGCCCGAATCAACAAGTTGAAAAGTCTGCCGATGTCCCCTTGAGCAAGGCACTTAATGTGCTCCGGGTTGCTGTACTACTATGACTGACCCTGTAAAACAACACATTACACTGCACCTGTCATAATATTATGACCGGAGAATGGTGCCCGAGGGGGTGGCTGCCATTTTATGAGCTCCTATCCCACTGTGGTATTCTGTTAGTTTTTTCACATTGTTTGTAACTTAATGTCCTTCCCCCGATCTGTGGTGGACTCCAATCAAGTTGTAGAAACATCTCAAGGATGATCAATGGAAACAGGATGCACCAGAGCTCAATTTAGAGTCTTATAGCAAAGGGTCTGAATACTTATGCCAATGAGGTTATACATTTTCTAGAATTTCTAACTACCTGTTTTTACTTTGTTATTATGAGGTATTGTGATGTATTATGCGGTATTGTGATGTCATTATGGGGTATTGTGATGTCATTATGGGGTATTGTGATGTCATTATGGGGTATTGTGATGTCATTATGGGGTATTGTGATGCCATTATGGGGTATTGTTTGTAGATTGATTATTTGTTTTATTTAATCCATTTTAGAACAAGGCTGTAATGTAACAACATTTGGAAAAAGTCAAAGTGTCTGAACTCTTCGAATGCACTTTAACTAACGTTTAGCTAACTAGTTAAGTGTTGTGTAAGAAAGTATGATATATTGTGGTGAATGAACTGGCCATATGCCAAGGACGTTCATTGATTTATTTGTTTTGGCTCCGAATACAAGCAAGTGTCTAGATCAGCAAATTACACATGATGACTTCAAGCTTATGTGAAAAGCTTCAAGCTTACTTTACTTGGCAAAATATAGCTAGCGAGCTTTCCTTGCTTGATGGTTAGCCACCTAGCCAACCTTAGCTCTCATCTGACTGGTATAATGTTATATTAGCTAGTTAGCTACTTAGCTAATCAAAACAAAACCACATTTATTGTCTATCTACCATTATTTGCTGTTTGTTAGCTAGCTAGTTTTCAACTGACTGGTGTTAGCTATCTGCATAGGCTAGTAGCTGGACTTTGTACAAGCAAGCTAACCTTAGCTAGGTAACTATAGCTAGTTAGCTACCTAGCTAATCAAAATATATGTTTGCATTTATTGATTAACCTTAGCTTAAATACCACCATATAGCTGGCCAGATACAGTAGCCTAGGTTTGTTCACATAGACTTCTTATGACTGGCGCAACCAGCTGTGTTGTTTCCGAGCAGCCAACCTGGTGTCAAAACTCTGAGATTCGGCTGACAAAAATATTTTTGCATTGTCAGCAATGCTGCAAAAAAGGTAGAACATTGTTGGTTCTTAACGGACAGAAATGAGCATGTGAGAGTGATCAATGCTACTATTAACAAAGGATGACAAATCAGAGCAAGAATGTAAGTACATTATTTACCATCAGCGGTGAATGAATCGAGCCAGTTTGCCCGTGATACAATGTGTTACAACATTAGTTAGCAACAACAACCGTCCCGGGTTTAGGGACACCGATCCCGTATAAGTTCAATAGTGTCTTTATGGACTCTAGTCTAGTTTTAATCCGACGTCTATAATTTGAACTAGGTAGGCTCAATAAATACTCATAAAAATAATGAAAGTATTAGATCATAAAAAAGAGCATGACATTTCAATCAGAGTCCCGTTGTGATCTAACCTCCCTCTCCACACCTTCACGCAAAAGCACTGTGGATTTATTTTC